>NW_026111261.1:535000-540000 GCF_024679095.1 Eriocheir sinensis | reverse complement strand
CTCTCTCTCTCTCTCTCTCTCTCTCTCTCTCTCTCTCTCTCTCTCTCTCTCTCTCTCTCTCTCTCTCTCTTCTTTACTCCATTCTATTTTTTCTCTTTCCTTTTCCTCCTCTACTTCTTTCTCCTCTCCTCTTCCTCCTTTTCCTCCATTTCCTCTCTTCCTTCCTTTCTCTCTCTCTCTCTCTCTCTCTCTCTCTCTCTCTCTCTCTCTCTCTCTCTCTCTCTCTCTCTCTCTCTCTCTCTCTCTCTCTCTCTCTCTCTCTCTCTCTCTCTCTCTCTCGGGGGTCATTGGTCTATATTTCTTTTCCTTGTTATGCTTTTCTATTTTTTTATTTCTCATTTTATTTTTATTTTCCTTTTTTATTTTTCTTTCCCTCTTCTCCTCGTGTTTGTTATTCTCTTTTATTGTTTGCGCCTCTCCCTCGTTCGTCTTTTTTCTTTATTTCGTTTCTCGCTATTTCTCTCTTTCGCTCTCCTTCTCTCTTCCCCCTTCGTTTTAATCTCTTCCTTCTTTCATTTCTCTCTTTCCCTTCCTTTCCCTTTCTCTCTTTATGTCACTCTATCTATCTATCTATCTATTTCCTTTTCTTTATTTCGTTTCTCTATTTCTCTCTTTCGCTCTCCTTCTCTCTTCCCCCTTCGTTTTAATCTCCTCCTTCTTTCATTTCTCTCCTTCCCTTCCCTTCCTTTCCCCTTCTTTCTTTATATTACTATCTATCTATCTATCTCTTTTTTTTATTTAATTTCTCTCTATTTCTCTCTTTCGCTCTCCTTTTCTCTTCCCCTTTCGTTTTAATCTCTTTCTTCTTCCATTTCTCTCCTTCCCTTCCTTTCCTCTCTTTCTCTCTTTCTATCACTCTTTCTATTTATCTATCTATCCTTCACACTCATATTTAAGAAAGTTCATAAGTAAATAAAAACAAATAAAAATAAGTAAAAAATAAAGAAAAGTGATTGTTTTTTTTGGTGTCGTTTCCCGTTATTTCTTTGTTTTATTTTTTGTCCCGTTTTCTTTATCCTTAAAAAAAAGTTAAAAATAAAAAGAAAATGGATAGTTTTTTTTTTTGGTATAGTTTCCCTTTATTTCTTCTTTTCATCATTTGGTCCCATTTTCTTTATTCTTAAAAAAAAAAGAGGGTCATTAGAATAAGCAAAAAATAAAGAAAATGGATTGTTTTTTTTGGTGTAGTTTCCCGTTCTTTCTTCTTTTCATCATTTGGTCCCATTTTCTTTATTCTTAAAAAAAAAAAGAGGGTCATTAGAATAAGCAAGAAATAAAGAAAATGGAATGTTTTTTTTGGTGTAGTTTCCCTTTATTTCTTTGTTTTATTTTTGCTCCGTTTTCTTTATCCTTGTATCTTACCTTCCTGCTTACCCATATACTAATTACCCACTTATTTACCTATTAATTGACTTACCTTTGTGTGTATACATACCTAAATTTACCTTTCTACCTACCTAATTATGTTCCTACCCTCTGTTTACCTTTCCTCCTGTTCCTTACCTAGTTTCCTTCCTTCCTACCTATCCTTACCTATCCTTACCTATCCTTACCTGTACATGCTAATCAAGCCTCCAATCAATCCTCGCCTCACCTTTGCCCACCTGTCATTTCAGGCCAATCACTCGCACCTTTTGCATATAGATAGAGTGACGATTTGATCCCTGTCTGCCTATCTGTCTGTCTGTCTGTCTGTCTGTCTGTCTTTCTGTTTCTGTTTGTCTATCTTTTTCTCTGTCTGTCTGTCTCTATATCCTTCTGTTTCTCTCCTTTTCCTTCTCCTCTTCTTTCTCTTTCATCTCTGTTTTGTTTTTCTCTTTCTCTGTCTCTGTTTCTTTATCTTTTTCTGTCTCTCTATATCCTTCTCTTTCTCTCCTCTTCCTTCTCCTCCTCTTTCTCTTCCTTCTCTGTTATGTTTTTCTTCATCTTCCTCCTCTTCTTTTTGTTTCACTTTTCTTCCTTCTTTTCCTTTTTTTATTTCTCCTTCTTCTTCTTCCTTTCTTTATTGTTTCTTTCTCTTCTTCTTTTTCCTTCTTTTGTTTTACTCTTCTTCCTCTTCCTCGTCTTCCTTTTTTTATTTCAATTAGTATTTCCTCTTCTTTTTCTCATTCGGAAGTAGGAATTTGTTGATACTACTTCTTCTACTACTACTACTACTACTACTACTACTACTATCCTTATTTAGCACACATCTGTTTTCTATCATCAAAAGAAAACGGCGTCTCATTAATCTATACAAGTTATCAAAAGGAGAATTAAAAAGAGTAAAAGTCTACGGTAAGGACATTCCTGATTTCACTTACTCCACTACTACTACTACTACTACTACTACTACTACTACTACGATGACAGCTGTAGTAGTAGTAGTAGTAGATGTAGTAGTAGTAGTAGTAGTAGTAGTGAAATATAAATGCAAAAACACTTGATTTATAGATGGGAATTTTAATATATTGAAAGATAAGCTTGTCTGTGTGTGTGTGTGTGTGTGTGTGTGTGTGCGTGTGTGTGTGTGTGTGTGTGTGTGTGTGTGTGTGTGTGTGTGTGTGTGTGTTAAAAGGAGGGATTGGGGGGGATGTGAGTGTAATATATATTGTTTTTTTATTATTGAGAGAGAGAGAGAGAGAGAGAGAGAGAGAGAGAGAGAGAGAGAGAGAGAGTATAGATTCGGTCATAAATTCAGTGGTACATGTTGAAATTTCACTCTGACCACTCTCTCTCTCTCTCTCTCTCTCTCTCTCTCTCTCTCTCTCTCTCTCTCTCTCTCTCACACACTATATATCTTGAAAACACAGATTCAATATTGATATTTATAGTTTCTTTTTTTAGGTTCAAGTAAATTCACGATTTTGTTTTGCTTTCATCTGTATTTTTTTTTGTCTGTTAGTAAGTCAGTAAGTCATTTGTTAGAATGTTTATCTATCTATCTATCTATCAATCTATCTATCGGGCTTTCTATCCCTTTCTATTTAATTAGCTTCTTGTATTTGTTTATCTATTATTTTATCTATTTATATATCCATCTATGTATCTATCTAATCTATTCAACTTTCTCTCTCTCTCTCTCTCTCTCTCTCTCTCTCTCTCTCTCTCTCTCTCTCTCTCTCTCATCTCTTTTTTTCTTTTCTTTCCTCTCTCTTTCCTCTTTTTCTCCTCCTCTTCCTCCCTATCCTTCTCTCTCTCTCTCCTTCCATCTTTCCTTCCCCTTTCCATCCTCCTGTTCTTCTTCCTCTTCCTCCCCTTTTATCTCCCTTCCCTTCCATCGTTCCTCTTCCTTCCTTCTCTCCTTTATCTATGTTTTCTCTCCTATTCTCTGTCTATCTACTTTCTAATCTATCTATCTATCTATCTACCTGTCGAATTTCCCTCCCCTTTCCCCCGCTCTCCTTACCTCCCCCTCCCTCCTCTTCCCTTTCCCTCCCTTCCTCCCCTTCCCTCTTTTTCCCTCCCCTCCTCTCCCTTCTCTTCCCTCTCCCTTCCTTCCTCTTTTCCCCTCCCTCCTCTTCCCTCTCCCTCCCTTCCTTCTCTTTCCCTCCCTACCTCTCCTTCCCTCCTCCCCCCTCCTTCCTCTTTTGCCCTCCTTCCTCCTCCCTCTCCCTCCCTTCCTTCTGTTTCCCTCCCTACCTCTCCTTCCCTCCTCCCCTTTCCTTCCTCTTTTGCCCTCCCTCCTCCTCCCTCTCCCTCCCTACCTCTCCCCCCCTCCCCCCCTTTGTACAGGTGAACCCCGTGGCAAAAAAACACAGGTGGATTATATTTCACGGCTTAAAGGTGTGTGGGTGGAGGTGAGCGTTCAGAACAACAGGCCAGGTGAACCCCTACTCCTCTTCCACTCCACTCTTCCACCTCCTCCTCTTCCTCCACCTCCTCCTCCTCTTCCTCTTCCCCCTTTCAGTGGTGACTCCCTCTCCCATTCTCTTCCTCCTCCTCCTCTTTTTTCAACCCCCCTCCTTCATTACTATCTTCTTCCTCCTTCTTCCCGTGTTCATCCTCCTCCTCCTCCTCCTCTTATTCCTCTTCTTCCGCCTCCTCCTCCTCCTCCTCTTCCTCCTCTTTGAACTACCAAGTTGACCTCCCCTTCCATCCCTACCTTCTTCCCTCCCTGCCCCTTCTTCCTCCTCCTCCTCCTCCTCCTCCTCCTCCTGGTGCTCTGAAATTACCTCCTCTCTATTTTTTTTTTAATTTGGGGTTTAATTCTTCTTCTTCATTTATTCCATTACACAGATTTATTTTATTCATTTATGTATTTATTTTTATTTGAGGTTTTTAATTTTTGTGGGGAACAAGGATGAATTTTTTTTTTTGGTTTTCTTTTTTCTTTTTCCTTTTTACCTTTTCTTTCCTCTTTTTATATTTTTTTGTATGCGTGTTTTCGTTCCCTTCTCTCTCTCTCTCTCTCTCTCTCTCTCTCTCTCTCTCTCTCTCTCTCTCTCTCTCTCTCTCTCTCTCTCTCTCTCTCTCTCTCTCTCTCTCTCTCTCTCTTCTTCTTCTTCTTTATCATTCCCTTCTATTTGCTTTAATCTTTTTTCTTTGTCCCTTCCTTCCTTTCTTCTTTCCTTCTTTCCTTTATTTTTCCTTCTTCCACTTCCTTCGTTCGTTCGTTCCTTCCTTCCTTCCTTCCTTCTTTCCTTTGTTTTTCCTTCTTCCACTTCCTTCGTTCGTTCGTTCCTTCCTTTCTTCCTTCCTTCCTTCCTTCCTTTTTTCCTCCTTCTTTCTTTTCCTCCATTTCTTCATTCTTCTTTTTTTTCTCTCACTTTCTGTTACCACCACCACCACCACCACTACTACCACTACTACTACTACTACTACTACTACTACTACTACTACTACTACCACTTCAACAACAACAATTAGCAGAGAAACAAAAAGAGAAACCAAGCAGAAAAAAGAAAACAAAAGTCATTCAAGAAAACAAACATTGAAAAGAAAAAAAAACTACCAGAAAAGTTTCCCCTCGAAGAAAGTTTATAAGAAAAATATGAGAAAATTATGTGTGAAACTTCAGG
>NW_026111261.1:502500-522500 GCF_024679095.1 Eriocheir sinensis | reverse complement strand
AAGCAGTACAGGAACAGAATATTGGACGGGCAAAAAATAAAGTAAAATAAAAAAATTTGTGCAAAGGAAAAAAATAGATGATTCAGTGGAAGGAAAAAAAAGTAAAAAAATATGAAAAAAAATATGCAAGGAAAAAATGTTTATAATGTAATCGTGGAGCGTTTTCCCGTTTTCTATGAGGGGAAAAAAGAGAAAACGAGGAAGGGTGAACTTGGTTATTTTTATTGTTATTTTATTTTTGGGGAGATTTAAAGAAAGAAAAAAAAAAGAAAATTTGTGGTATTAAGAAAAACAGAAATAAAAACAGCAATAAAGGAGAGTAGGACAAACGAGAAAAAAGGAGGAAAAAAAGAATGAAAAACAAGAAAAAGGACAAAAAAACAGAAAAGAAACAGGAAAAGAAAAAAACAAGATACAAAAAAATAACAAAACAAATCGAAAAAGTAGACAAAGAAAAAACAACAACAAAGAAAAACAAAAACAAGAAAAAATCAGAAAAAGAAAAAAACAAGATACAAAAAAGAAAATAACAAAACAAATCGAAAAAGTAAACAAAGAAAAAAAACTGAACAAAGCAATACAAAAACAAGAAAAACAAAAAAAGACAAAAATAAATAAAACAAAAAATAAACAAAAACAAAACAAAACAAGACTCAAGTTTTTTTTCTTTTTTTTTCTTTACGTTTGTGTGTTGAACATTGAATGGGCTTAAGAGCTTATCGAGAGAGAGAGAGAGAGAGAGAGTTGCTTCCCTCTGTATCGCTGCGTGTCAGACCTTAGCTCTCTCTCCCTCCCTCCCTCCTCTCTCTCTCTCTCTCTCTCTCTCTCTCTCTCTCTCTCTCTCTCTCTCTCTCTCTCTCTCTCTCTATCTCTAACACGCTCTCTCTCTCTCTCTCTCTCTCTCTCTCTCTCTCTCTCTCTCTCTCTCTCTCTCTCTCTCTCTCTCTCTCTCTCTCTCTCTCTCTCTCTCTCTCTCTCTCTCTCTCTCTCTCTCTCTCTCTCTCTCTCTCTCTCTCTCTCTCTCTCTCTCTCTCTCTCTCTCTCTCTCTCTCTCTCTCTCTCTCTCTCTCTCTCTCTCTCTCTCTCCAACTCAAATGGAGAGAAGGATAAATTTTCAAAAGACTTTCCTTCCTTCCTTTCTCCTCCTCCTCCTCCTCTCTCCTCCTCCTTCTTCTCCTCATCTCTCCTCCTCCTCCTCCTCCTCCTCCTCCTCGATTTTTTCTCTCCTAGCAACACTCAATTTCTTTCCTCCTATTTTCTCTCTTCCTTCTTCCTCCTCCTCCTTCCTTCTTCCTCATTTATTCTCACTTAATTCTCTTCCTCCTCCTCCTCCTCTTCCTCCTCCTCCTCCATTTTTCTTCCTCTCGTTTCTCTTCTTTTTCCCTCTTCCTCATTACTCATTCTGTTCTCAAAGTCATTCTTCTTCTTCTTCTTCTTCTTCTTCTTCTTCTTCTTCTTCTTCTTCTTCTTCTTCTTCTTCTTTTTTGCTGTTCCTTTATTTTTATGTTGATTGTCTTGTTCATGTCTATGCTCTCTCTCTCTCTCTCTCTCTCTCTCTCTCTCTCTCTCTCTCTCTCTCTCTGTGTTTAGTTAACCCTTCATTTTCTTCTTCCTTCAACGTTTTCTTTCGTTTTTTCTCATCCCGTTTTCTATTTTGCATCCATTTTCAGATTTCGGGAAAGTATTGGGAAAGTATTTTTATTGTTTTTACTTTTTAAACTTTTTTTTATTCGAGAAAGAAAAAGGAAAGGAAAAAAAGAGGGAAGGAAAGTAGAGAAAAATCATGTTAGTCGTTTTTTTTTATTTCTGACTCCGTTTTCTTTCTCTCCGATTTCCTTTCTCTTTCCCATTTTCTTTTTAATTAGCAAAGAAAACGGAGTGTGTAAAGTTTCCGTCTCGACTTCCCGTTTTCTTTTTCGTCGTCCACTTGAGGAAGAAAATGGGAGTTCCGTTTTCTTTTCTATTTTTTTTAAAGGTAGACGAAAGGAAGTTAAGAGAGAGAGAGAGAGAGAGAGAGAGAGAGAGAGAGAGAGAGAGAGAGAGAGAGAGAGAGAGAGAGAGAGAGAGAGAGTGTGATTAATTTTCTTTAATGCCAGACAGCCTCCACCGACACTATCTCTCCCATCGTTAGGCCACGCCCTCTCTCTCTCTCTCTCTCTCTCTCTCTCTCTCTCTCTCTCTCTCTCTCTCTCTCTCTCTCTCTCTCGTTATCTATCCCTTTTTTTGCTTATCTGAATCTCAATCTCTCTCTCTCTCTCTCTCTCTCTCTCTCTCTCTCTCTCTCTCTCTCTCTCTCTCTCTCAAAAACAAAAGCGTAACAAGAGTCAATGTTCGTCTTTTTCTTTTCATTGTTTTACTTTCCAAAAAAAAAAAGAAATGTATTCGTGAGATATTAATTAGAATCTCATTTTTCAATTTCATCTTTTTGTGTATATTGATTTTATTTTAATATTTTTTCTTTTTTTATAATTTTTTCACCCTTTTTCCTTTGTAACCCTTTTCCTCTTTTTTTCCCTCTTTTTCCTCTTTTTTTATTTCCTCTTGAGTATCTGTTTCTTATCTATTATCTGTTTATCTATTTCTCTTTATCTATTTCTGTTTGTTTACGTTTCTCCCTTTTCTCTCCCTCCTTTCCTATTTATTTTTTGTTGCTTTGTTCTGTCTTTTCTTTCCTCCCTTTTTCATTTTCCTTCACATCTCCTTCCTTCATTCTTCATATTGTCATCTATTTTCACTGTCTTCCTCTTTGCCGTAGAAAAAGATGAAGAAACTAATAGAAGGAAAAAGAAGAAAGAGGGGGAGTAGGGAAAGTTTTGAAGGAGAAAGACGAAAAAAAAAGAAAGAAAATGAGTGGAGATGAAAAACAACAATAAAAAGTCTTTGCCGTAGAAAAAAAAGAAAATAATAGAAGGAAAAAGAAGAAAGAGGGGGACTAGGAAAAGTTTTGAAGGAGAAAGAGGAAAATAAAAAAGAGAAAGAAAATGAGTGGAGATGAAAAACAACAATAAAAAGTCTTTGCCGTAGAAAAAAAGAAGAAAATAATAGAAGGAAAAAGAAGAAAGATAGGGACTAGGAAAAGTTTTGGAGGAGAAAGAGGAAAAAAAAGAGAAAGAAAATGAGCATAGATGAAAACAGTGGAAAACAGGGACACACACACACGCGCGCACACACACACACACACACACACACACACACACACACACACACGATTAATGGCCCCTCACCTGCCCGTTAGCCAGGTGAAGGGCGCCGCACCTTGTTATTCCCCTAATTACATCACCTGCCTAATTAATTGCGTCTAATTGGGTGATTCTGAGCCTATTAACACCTGCGCTCCTTCATCTTCAGACCCGCCAGTTTCCTCCTCTCTTTCCTCTCTCTTTTTCCTCCAGTTTTTTTTTTCCGCCTCTATTTTTTATTTTCATTTTTATTTTGAGTTTTCTTTTTAATTTTTTTTTCTCCTTGATTTTATTTTTTTTACCTCTATTTCCTCTTATTTTCCTCTTTTCCTCCTATGCTTACATCTTTTTAACCCCCTTTCCTTTCTTTTCTTTCCTCTTTTTCTCCTTTATTTTTATTTTTATTTTGAGTTTTCCTTTTAATTTTCTCTTTTTTCTGCTTGTTTTTTTTTTCACACATATTTCCTCTCTTCCTCTTGTTTCCTTTTTTTTCCTCTTTTCCTCCTCTCTTTCCTCTCTCTTTTTCCTCCACTCGTTTTTTTTCCTCCTATTTTTTTTTATTTTGAGTTTTCCCTTTTAATTTTCTCTTTTCTGCTCGTTTTCTTTTTTCGTACCTTTATTTCCTCGTATTTTCCTCTTTTTCCTCTTTTCCTCCTCTCTTTCCTCTCTCTTTTTCCTCCACTCGTTTTTTTCCTCCTCTATTTCTTATTTTATTTTGAGTTTTCCCTTTTAATTTTCTCTTTTTTCTGCTCGTTTTCTTTTTTCGTACGTTTATTTCCTCGTATTTTCCTCTTTTTTTCCTCTTTTCCTCCTATGCCTCCCTCTTTTCTTTCCTCTTTTCCCCTTGATTCATTATTTCTTCTTTTTTCTTCTCTTTTTCATTCTTAATTATTTTTCTTTTCCTCTTTTTCCTCTTGTTTTGGAGTGATATATTTTTCATTATGTTTTTCGTCTTTTCTCGTTTTCTTTCTCCTCTTTTTCCTTATTTTCCTTCTTAAATCTTCTCTTTTTTTTCCCTCCCTTTTTCCTACCCCTTCCTCTTCTCTTTTCCTTTGTTTTCCTGTTTTTTTTCTTTCCTTCTTTTTCCTTTGTCCTAATTTGTTTTCATCTTTTTTTTGGTTTATTTTCCCATTTTTTGTATTTTCCTTCTTTTCCCGTGTATCTTTTTTCCCTTTTCTTTCCTTCCTCTCTTCCTTTCTTTTCCTGTCTCTCCTTCGGCCCTTCCCTTTTTCCTCTCCCTTTCCCCTCCCTTTAAAATACCTCCCTAACCTCCCTTTATCTTTTTCTTCCTTTCCTTCCTCTCTTTCCATCCCCTTTCCCCTCCTCCTTCTCCTCCTCCTCCTCCTCCTCCTCCTCCTCCTCCTCCTCCTCCTCGCCCAGGTAATCTATCCACAGGTGTGACGCGCATACCTTTGTTTCTAATTATACAGGTGAGTGAGAGTTTTTTGTGGGACGTCTTTGAAGGAAGTGTAATTGCTCTTATTTACCTGTAATTAGAGAGAGAGAGAGAGAGAGAGAGAGAGAGAGAGAGAGAGAGGGAGAGAGGGAGAGAAGAAGGAAAGGAAGATGAGAAGTGATAAGAGAGAAAGAAATAGATGTTTTGATATTAAGAGAGAGAGAGAGAGAGAGAGAGAGAGAGAGAGAGAGAGAGAAGGAAACGAGGATGAAAAGTGAAAAGAAAGAAAAATGGAAGGTTTGAAATTAATAGAGAGAGAGAGAGAGAGAGAGAGAGAGAGAGCATGTACGTAATTGGTATATGCTAACTCATTTCTCATTTTCTTTATTTTTTTTTTTAGTACCGTTTCAATAGTTTTCAATTCGTTCGGCTCTTAGCAAATTAATTCTCTTTACGATATTAATTGGACGAGAGAGAGAGAGAGAGAGAGAGAGAGAGAGAGAGAGAGAATATTGTCAGTGTTTTATTTTTTTTTATTTTTTTTCGTTTTTGTGTGAAGGGTAACAATCTCTCTCTCTCTCTCTCTCTCTCTCTCTCTCTCTCTCTCTCTCTCTCTCTCTCTCTCTCTCTCTCTCTCTCTCTCTCTCTGGACTTTCTTTTGTCTCTGTTTATTCTTCTCTCTGTTTTTTCTTCCCTCTCTCTCTCTCTCTCTCTCTCTCTCTCTCTCTCTCTCTCTCTCTCTCTCTCTCTCTCTCTCTCTCTCTCTCTCTCATTCCATTTTCTTTATTTTCTTTTTACCCTCTATCTTTTTTTCTTTTTCCTCTATTCTTCCTTTTCCTGTTCCTTTGTTTTGTGGAAAGAAAGAAAGAAAGAAAGAAAGAAAGAAAATGGCAAAGTATAAAAACGTGAATTATAGACTCAAAGAAAACGGGACTCGAGTTCATTTTTGAGTAGATAATAAAAAAAAGAGAGAATGAGAGAAAACGGGAAATAGAAAACGTGAATTATAGGACCAAAAGAAAACGGGACTCGATTTTGTTGTTGCTTTTTTTTTTCTTTTTCACGATCGCCAACTTTCCCGTCGATTCCTCTTCATTAAAATTCAACAAAAGTTTTCTCCTCCGCTTCGCAAAATCCGTAATTAATAATGCGAAAGAAAACGGGAAACTAATGGAGGAGCGAAAGAAAACGGGAATCTAATGGAGGAAGCGAAAGAAAGAAAACGGGAGAGTTGGCTATAATTCTTGTGGGGGACTTTTTTATTCTTTTTTTTTTCCTCTTAATGGTTTTGTGTGAATTTGTGATATGATAAGAGAGAGAGAGAGAGAGAGAGAGAGAGATGAATGATTGGGTACAGATTAAGTGAGGAGGAGGAGGCCGAGGAGGAGAAAGAGGAAGACGAGGAGATAGAGGAGGAGGAGAAGAAAAAATGAAAGGAGGAAAAGATGAAAGTGAATAGAGAAAGATGTGGAGGAAAGGGAAGAAAAAATTTAGAAGAGAACGAAAAGCGGAAAAGTGTATAGAAGGAAGGAATAAAGGAAGGAAGAGGAGAAAAAAGAGAGCAGAAAAAAAAATTATAATCAAGTGAAATTTGACGAATATGGAAATGAAAAAAAAGAGGAAAAGAAGAAAGGAAGAAAGGAAGGAGGAGGTGGAAGACGAAGAGGAAAAAGGATAGAAGAGAATAAAAAGAAAAAAAGTGAAAATGGAAACTAAAAACGAAACGAATGAGGGAAAAGGAAAAAATAAATAGGAATGAAGTAAAGAAGGAAGAACAGAATTAAGAAAAAGAAGAGAACAAGAAAACGAACCAAAGAAAAAAAAAGCGATTGAGGGATAAGGAAGAAGGATAAGAAAGGAGTAAATAAGAAAGGAAGGAAGGAAGGAAGGAAGGAAAGAAAGAGAAGAAATCCGATAAGTTTGAATAAGAGAAAATAACAAAAAACAGGGCGAATGAAGGATAAGGAAGGAGTAAACAAAAATGAATGAATGAATGAATGAATGAATGAATGAATGAAGGAAGGAAGAAGAGAAGAAACTCGATAAGGAAAGAAAAGTTTGAATAATAGATAATAACAAAAAACAGGGCGAATGAAGGATAAGGAAGGAGGAAACAGGGATGAAGGAAGGAAGGAAGGAAGGAAGGAAGGAAGGAGGGAAGGAGGGAGTGTTTACAGCATCTTCCTGACTAATGATCATGGCTGCTTGGGATGAATAATTCAGATGCTGTTCAACCGTGGCCTTACCTACCTCCTCCTCCTCCTTCTCCTCCTCCTCCTCCTCCTCCTCCTCCTCCTCTTCCTCTTCCACCTGTACCTCATCTCCTCTCCTCCCTCCTCCATCCGTACTTCTCTCCTTTTCCTCCTTTTTCATTTTTTTTGTACCTTCTTTTTGATTTTGTTTTTCTTCCTCCTCCTCCTCCTCCTCTTCCTCTTCCTCTTCCTACTTTTGTCTTCCTCCTCCTCCCCTCTCTTCCTTTTCTTCCTATTCCTTTTTTTCGTATATTTTCAATCCTTCCTTTTTTTTCTTCCTCTTTTTCCTTCCTTTCTTTCTCTTTTGCTTCTTTCTCCTCCTCCTCCTCCTCCTCCTCCTCCTCCTCTTCTTCTTCATCTCCATCTTTCATCCTTTCTACATTTTATTTATTTATTTTAACCTTCTTCCTTTTCCTCCTCTTCCCTTCTTCTTCTCCTCCTCCTCTTCTTCCTTCTCTCGTTTTCTCTCTTTTTATCCTTATCTCGTTTTTCCCTTCCTTCCTTTATTTTCTCTTCCTTCTCTTCCTTTCCTTCTTATTTTCCCTTCTTCTTCTTCCTTCTCTTCCCTTCATTTTTATCTCCCCTCCTTCCTTCCTTCTTTCTTTATTTTCTTATTTTCTGTCTTTTTACTTTTTCTTTCTTCCTATCTTTAATTTTCTCCTCCTCCTCCTCCTCCTCCTCTTCCTCTTCTTCCTATCTTTCATCTTCCTTTTTTCCTCCTCCTCTTCCTCCTCTTCTTTCTCTATCTCTGTTTCTTAACTCACATTTCATCTACTGTATATTTATCTTCTCTTTCCTCCTCCTCCTCCTCCTCCTCCTCCTCCTCCTCCTCCTCTCTTCCTCCTCCTCTCTTCCCTACACGCAAACTCTCTTCACTCCATCTTCTTTACCTCTCTCTCTCTCTCTCTCTCTCTCTCTCTCTCTCTCTCTCTCTCTCTCTCTCTCTCTCTCTTATATTACCAGTTATCCAAGAATATTCTGAGAAATTCTTATTTACCTCCTCCTCCTCCTCCTCCTCCTCCTCTTCCTCCTCCTCCTCCTCCTCCTCCTCCTCCTCCTCCTCCTCTATTCCTCTCTTCCGTTCCTCGTCTGTCTGCAGTTTCTTTAATATTTCTATCACCTTCCTTTTTCCTCCTCCTCCTCTTCCTCCTCCTCCTCCTCCTCCTCCTCCTCCTCCTCATCCTCTTCTTCTCTCTCTTTCTCCCCTCTCAGTTTCATATTTATCTTTCTCGTTCTATCTAGTCTTCTTCCTCCTACTCCTCCTCCTCTTCTTCTTCTTCTTCTTCTTCTTCTTCTTCTTCTTCCTCCTTCTTCTCATCCCTCTTGCCTTTCCAGCACATTCCTTATTCTTGTATTTATTTATACCCTCCTCCTCCTCCTCCTCCTCCTCCTCCTCCTCCTCCTCCTCCTCTTCTGATCACAACTCCTTAAATGATAAAAGCTTTTGATCACCTTCCCTTCCCTTCCCTTCCCTTCCCTTCCCTTCCCTTCCCTTCCCTTCCTTCCTTTCCTTCCTTCCTTCCTTCCCTCCTTCCCTTCCTTCCCTTCCTCCTTCCTTCCTTCCTTCCTTCCTTCCCTCCCTTCCTTCCTTCCTTCCTTCCCTTCCATTCCTTGATCTATGTCTTGAGGCGGAAGAGAATGACAAAAGAATCAGGAATTAGAGAAAAGAAGAAGGTGGAGGAAAGTGAGGGAGGGATGGAGAGAAAAAGAGAGAGAGAGAGAGAGAGAGAGAGAGAGAGAGAGAGAGAAGGGTGTGAAGGAAAGATGAATGAGGGAACGAAGCAGAGAGAGAGAGAGAGAGAGAGAGAGAGAGAGAGAGAGAGAGAGAGAGAGAGGAAAAAAATAAATACCTGCAGAGGGAGGGAAAAAATGGAGGAAAAAACGACCTTACAACATGGAGAGAAAATGGAGGGAGGAAAAATACGAGGGAGAGAAAATGACTAGAGAGAGAGAGAGAGAGAGAGAGAGAGAGAGAGAGAGAGAGAGAGAGAGAGAGAGAGAAAACTATTACTAACCAATTATTTATATTTTTTTCACAAATTATTTTTATTTTTTTCTCTTCCTTTTTATTTTTTTCTCTTTTTTTTTTGTCCTTCCTCGTCTCTTCCTTCTCCTCCTCTTTCTTACTCCTCTTTCATTTTGTTTTGTTCTTCTTTCTCTTATTCCTTCTTCCATCCTTTGTTTCTTCTTCCTCCTCCTCCTCCTCCTCCTCCTCCTCCTCCTCCTCGTCTAATTCTTCTTCCTCCTCCTCCTCTTTATCTCCTCCTCCTCCTCCTCCTCCTGTTTTGTACTCACCTATCACCTGTTTCGACCTCCTCCTCCTCCTCCTCCTAAAGGGAAATCGATATAACACATTGGTGCGCAGAAGTTTTTTCAATAACAGAGTCGTCGATCACTGGAACAGACTCCCACCGCCAGTAGTTAGCGCACAGAGTATCAATAGCTTCAAGTCTTCTTTGGATAAGTACTTCAGGGATATAAGATTATACTGACCCTTCTTCGCATGTTTTCAGACAGATTGCAGCAAGACCTCAACCTATATTCATATAATTCTCCCCCACAACCTAGATTTCAAATAGCGAAAGTCAACAATAGAGTTAAGCAACAGTTAATGTCCGCATGACAGGTGGAGTGAGGTGTGGGTGCAGTGAGGTGACAGGTTACTGGTGCGTGCCTGGTACCGCCGGTAAAACGAGGATCAAGCCTCCACCTGTGCCCCTGAAACTACACCTCACCCATCGTGAGTATTAGGGGGGATTCTGGGGCTGCCCTGTGTAGGCCACTCGTCCTCTTCCAGCCTCCCTGTGTTTCTGTGTTCTTATGTTCTTATGTAATGAAGTCATTTTCCCCCACAGCTCAGGTCACCAGTAGTGTAAGTTAAGGGTAGTAATTTCCTCTTATTTCTCTCTTAGCTGTAAAATTTCCATGTCCCTTTCTTCCTTAAAGGTACATGGTGTTCCCTTCTAACTATTTCCTGCCGGCACGTTGCTGGAGGGAGAGGTGGGTGGGGAGGAGCCTTCATCTATTCTGTCCTGTCCTGCCACACGTAGATTACTAGTAGTAGCGGTAGTAA
This sequence comes from Eriocheir sinensis, assembly GCF_024679095.1. NCBI lineage: Eukaryota > Metazoa > Arthropoda > Malacostraca > Decapoda > Varunidae > Eriocheir > Eriocheir sinensis. The sequence goes on along the minus strand of NW_026111261.1, from coordinate 512,600 downwards.
ACAGACACCCTCGCCATAGACCGACAGGTCTTCTGGTGTCTGTTCTTCCTATGTATTCCTATGTATTCCTCCTCCTCCTGTTTTGTACTCTCTTCTATCACCTGTTTAGACTTCCTCCTCCTCCTCCTCCTCCTCCTCCTCCTCCTTCTCCTCCTCCTCCTCCTCCTCCTCCTCCTCCTCCTCCTTCTCCTCCTCCTCCTCCTCCTCCTCCTCCTCCTCCTTCTCCTCCTCCTCCTCCTCCTCCTCCTCCTCCTCCGAAAACGCATATAAAGACGAGATGAAAATTCACGCCTGACTCACGTGGAAGCGACAGAAGCCATTCTTTTGTGGGGGTCGAGCCGTCACCTGTCGAGGAGGAGGAGGAGGAAGGAAGGAAGGAAGGAAGGAAAGACTGTAGTTGGTTGTGTTTTTGTTTGTGGTGTTGGGAAGAAAAGGAGAAGGAGGAGGAGGTGGAGGGGGATAAAAAAGTGCATCTATCCATGTGTTCGAGAGAGAGAGAGAGAGAGAGAGAGAGAGAATTATTCTCTTTGAACTACTACTACTACTACTACTACTACTACTACTGCTACTACTACTACTGCTACTACTACTACTGCTTCTATCAAACTTCCACAAACCAACCCTTCCTCCTCCTCCTCCTCCTCCTCCTCCTCCTCCTCCTCCTCCTCCTCCTCCTCCTCCTTAACCCTTCTCCTCCTCCATCATAATTCTCTCTCCTGTGAAGTCAATCTTTCTTCATCTCTCCCTCACTTTCAACACATTTCTTCATTCTCTCTCTCTCTCTCTCTCTCTCTCTCTCTCTCTCTCTCTCTCTCTCTCTCTCTCTCTCTCTCTCTCTCTCTCTCTCTCTCTCTCTCTCTCTCTCTCTCTCTCTCTCTCTCTCTCTCTCTCTCTCTCTCTCTCTCGTTCTCTTTTTGTCTCCACTTTTCTCTCCCTCGTTAGTGAAAGCAAGGAAATTCAAATGTACTTCACCCTCTCTCTCTCTCTCTCTCTCTCTCTCTCTCTCTCTCTCTCTCTCTCTCTCAGTCTCTCACCTCCCTCCGGCCCTGCAATATTGATTAATAAAGCAAATGGACAAAGAGAGAGAAGAAGAAGAAGAATGAGGAATGAGAGGGATTAATATATAAGCGAAAGGGAGAGATAGAGAGAGAGAGATAGAGAGAGAGAGAGAGAGAGAGAGAGAGAGAGAGAGAGAGAGAGAGAGATGATAAACGGAGGAGAAATGAAATAACTCACCCTGAATTAGGAAAGAGCAAAGAAAACGGAGAAAGGGAGGAGATTTAATGCGTGAAAGTCTACGGTACCGGCCTGCCACTTTTAAATACCCCCCCCTCTCTCTCTCTCTCTCTCTCTCTATCTATCTATCTATCTATCTCTATCTATCTATCTATCTATCTATTTATCTTTTAGTTTTTATTATTTTTTGTTAATTTCTTTTTCTCTTTTGTTTATTTTCTTTATTTTTCTTTATTTTTTGTTTCTTTCTTGTTTATCTGTTTCATTATTTTTCCAACTTTTTCTTTTTCCTTCTAATTTTCTTTTCATATTTTCTTTTCTTTCTCGCGGTCATTCTCTTTCTTTTTCTTCTTTTTCATCTCCTTGTTTTCCCTTCTCGCAGTCCTTCCCTTTTTCTCTCTTTCTCTTCTTATCTCTTTTTTATCTCCTTTTCCCTCTCCTCTTTTTATCTTTTCTTTCTTATCTTTTTTTTCTTCTTCCAATTTTAACATTTTTTTCTTCTATTTCCTTTTCTTTCTTCTATCTTCATTTATTGTCATGTTTTATTCTTTGCATCGTTTTCTTTTTCCTTTCCATCTCATTTTCTTGACGTACTTTCTCATTTTTCTTTTCCTTTCCATCTCCTTTTTCTTATCTTATTTTCTTTCCTCTTTTTTCCTTTTTTTTTGCTGGGGAAAATGGTGGAAAAAGAAGACAGTGTATTTATATTTTCTCTTCCTCTGAATCTTTTCTTCATAATTCAAAACCGAGGGGAAAAAAAAGATTAATGGAAAATATCGAAGTTTCGGGGAAAATATGAAAAAAAATGTGGCCTAAAATTATGTCATCCAAGGTAAGGAAATTATTAGATATTCCTCCTCCTCCTCCTCCTCCTCCTCGTCTTCCTCCTCCTCCTCCTCCTGCTCCTCCTCCTCCTCCTCCCTTTCGTTAAATCTTTTCTTTCCTTTCCCTCTTTCTTCCTCTTTTCTGCTTCTTTCTGTCATCCTCTTCTTCTTCTTCTCCCTTCTCTCTCTTCTCTCCCTTCTTTCTTTCTCCCTTCTTTTCCATCTCTCCCTTTTCTTTCTTCTCTTCCTCGATATCAAGCTTCTCCTTTTTCTTTCTCTCCCTTTCTTTTTCCTTCTTTTTTTTATTCATTTTCTTCTCTTACTTCCTCCTCCGTTTTCTTCTCTCCCTTCTCTCCACTTTCCTCCCTTTCGTTTTTCCTTTTCTCTCCTTTATCTACCCCTCTTTTATCCTCTTCCTTTCTTTTTCCTCTCCTTCTCTTTCTTCCTCCTTCTCCTCTCCCTGATAACCCTCTCTTCCTTTTCCTTCCCTTCTCTCTCTCCCTTTCTCTCTCCCTCGTTCCCTTCCTTCTCCCTCCGGCTGTATCCTCCCCCTTCTCTTTTTTTCCTTCTACTTTTCCTCTCCCTGATAACCCTCTCTCCCTTTTCCTTCCCTCCTCTCCCTCCCGTTCTCTCTCCTCCCTTCCCTTCCATCTCTCTTTTTATCCTTCTACTTTTCCTCTCCTTTCCCAGTTCTTCATCTCCTTCCTCCTCCTCTTCCCCCTCCCCCTCCTCCTCCTTCCCCCCCCTCCCTTACCTGTCCATGTATCAAGTTTTAATTAGCAGTAAATCTTACCTGTGTGTGTAGGTATTAGGCAGGGGGGGAAAACAGTTTGACGCTAATTACTGAGAATGTTTTATGAAGTGGACGGGGAGGGTGGGGGGGTGGGGGGGGGCAAGGGGGGGGGGGAGAAGGGGTGGTGATGGTGGTATGTCTTTATTTCTCTCCTCTCTCTCTCTCTCTCTCTCTCTCTCTCTCTCTCTCTCTCTCTCTCTCTCTCTCTCTCTCTCTCTCTGTCTATCTATCTATCTATCTTTTTATCATTCATGCTCTTTCTCTTTTCTCTCGTAATCTTTTTTTCTTCTTTTTCTTCCTTTTTCTTTCTTTTTTTTTTGCTTCATTTTTTGTTGGTTTATTTCCCCTTCCTCTTTTTCCTCTTCTTCTTCTTCTTCTTCTTCTTCTTCTTCTTCTTCTTCTTCTTTTTCCTCTTCCTCCTTGTCTTTCTTTCTCTCTTTCTCTCTTTCATTCGTCTGCCTCTTTTTTCCTCGTTTATTTTTATTCTTTTTTTTGTTTTCTGTTTCGCCTCCTTTCTCCTGCTCTTCCTCCTCTTCCTTATCCTTCTTCTTCCTCTTTCTCTCCTCTTTCTTTTCTTTCTCATCTCCTTTTTTTAGTTTCCATTTTTTTTCTCGTCTCTCTTTCTCCTCGTTTATTCTCCTTTGTCGTTTCCATATTTTCTTTTTCTTTCTTTCAACCCCCTTCCTTCTCTCCTTTCTTTCTCCTTTTCTTTCTTCCTTTCTCTATCTCTCATCTTTCTCTTCTATATTCTTACTTTTCTTATTTTAACTTCTAAGACCTTCAAATCTCCCTTCCTTCCTTCCTCCTTTCCTTCCTTCCTTCCTTCCTTTCTTCCTTCCATCCTTCTTCCCTTCCATCCTTCCTTTCTCCCTTCCTTCCTTCCTTCCCTCACTTCCTTCCCTCCTTCCTTCCTTCCTTCCGGCAGATAAGGGAGAGAATGGAGATAAGGAAGGGAGGGAAGGAGGGGAAATGAGTAAAATGCAAATTCGCCCTAAGGGAGAGAGAAGGGTGAGGTAAGGGAGGGAGTAAGGGAGGGAGGGAGGGAAAGGGAGGAAGGGAGAATATGAGAAAGGTAGATTCGCTCTTAAGGAAACTCGTTATAAGGAGCAATTTAGGGAGATAAGAGGGAGGGTGAGAAGGGAGAGAGAAAGGGAGAAATGGTAAGGGAGAGGAGAAGGAAAGAGAGGGAGGGAAGGAAAGGAGGAAGAAAGGGAGATAGGTGAATTTACCTTAAGGAGAGAGAGAGAGAGAGAGAGAGAGAGAGAGAGAGAGGGAGGGGAGAGAGGAGAGAGTAGAGGAAAAGGAAGAGAGAGGAAGGAAGGGAGGAAAGAGGGAGAGAAAGAGGGATGGAGGAGAAGAGAATTAAGGGTTTACGAGAGAGAGAGAGAGAGAGAGAGAGAGAGAGAGAGAGAAGGAGGGAATGAATGAATGGAAGGAGGGGAAGAGAGGAAAGGTAAGGAAGGGAGGAAAGGGGAGGGGAGGGAGGAGAGATAAGAGGGAGGGAGGGAGGGAGAGAGGGAGGTAAAAAAACTTCCTTGATTTTAAATGCCTCTTCACACATTCCAGGAAAAAGAGGAAAAAAAAGAGGAAAATAAATAATGAAAGTTTGGAATATGTTTAAGTTTCGTTCTATGTTCATATTTTTGTACTTTTTCCTGTTTTCCTTTTATCCTGCTTTCGTTTTCCTTATCTTTTCCTTCTTTTATTTTCATTTATCATATTTTCCTTTCTGTTTCTTATTTCTTTTTTACTTTTATTTAATTTTCTTTTATTTTTATTTTCTTCTATTCCTTTTCTTCGTTAATTTTTCGCTTTTCTTTTTCTTTTCTTCTTTTCTTCTCATTTATCATATTTTCCTTTCTGTTCCATATTCCCTTTTACTTTTATTTAATTTTCTTTTCTTTTTTTTCGTTCATTTCTTTTCTTCCTTATTTTTTACCGTTTTCTTGATCTTTTTCTTCTTTTCTTCTTTTATTCTCATTTATCATAATTTTCTTTCTGTTCCTTATTCGTGTTTTACTTGTTTTATTATATTTTTCTTCTTTTATTTATTTTCGTTCATTTCTTTTCATTGTTAATTTTCTTGTTTTTCATCTACTGTATTTTCACTTTTCTTTTCTTTCTTTTTTTCTTAATTTATTCTCTATCCTTCAATTCCCTTTTTTTGGTTTGTTTTTGTATCAAGTTTATGAGTCTTTTCCTTTGTTTTTATTTGTCTTTGTTTATTTTTGTCTTTTCTTCGTTTCATATTTTCTTTTTCTCATTTTTTCTTTATTTTTTCATTTTCTGCTTTCAATTCGTTTCCATCTCTCTGTGTAAGTTGTTTTTGTTTTGATCTCTCTCTCTCTCTCTCTCTCTCTCTCTCTCTCTCTCTCTCTCTCTCTCTCTCTCTCTCTCTCTCTCTCTCTCTCTCTCTCTCTCTCTCTTATGTAAATGTATGCGAATCAGTTTGTGTGTTTGTGGAAACGGTTGAAGTAGTAGTAGTAGTAGTAGTAGTAGTGGTAGTAGTAGTAGTAGTAGTAGTAGTAGTAGTAGTAGTAGTAGAAGGAGGAGGAGGAGGAGGTAAGGAAGAGAAATCCAATGAATATATATATGAAGGAAGAGATGGAGGGAAGAAGGGAGGGAAGGGAGAGAAGGGAGGAGGAGGAGGAGGAGGAGGAGGAGGAGGAGGAGGAGGAGGAGGAGGGGCAATGATAAAGGTGGGAGGGAAGGAAGGATGAAGGAATTATGGAAGAGAGAGAGAGAGAGAGAGAGAGAGAGAGAGAGAGAGAGAGAGAGAGAGAGTGATAAATTATGTGAAGGATTTAGCGGCAATAATAATAAATACTTAGATGGGATTATGTTGCCTCTCTCTCTCTCTCTCTCTCTCGGCAACAGGAACCGAATTTTAAAATGTTGGTTTATTTCTTTTTTCTCTTTTTGGTATTTCACTTTTTTTTCTTATTTTCTTTTTTTTCTTTATTTTTTTTTCTTTCTTTCTTTCTTTCTTTCTTTTTCTTCCTTTTTTCTTTCCAGTTTTTGTTTTCTTCATATCTTCTTGTACTTCTTCTTCATCTTCTTCTTCTTCTTCTTCTTCTTCTTCCTCCTCTTCCTCCTCCTCCTCTTCCTCCTCCTCCTCCTCCTCCTCCTCCTCCTCTATCCATTCTCCCCTCCTCTTCCTTAATCTCTCCACTACCTCCTCCTCTCTTCCTCAATCCCTCCTCCTCCTCCTCCTCCTCCTCCTCCTCTGATCCACCTCCTTTCCTCCATATAATCTCTCCACTATTTTTTTCTCTCTACTTTTTTCCCTCCCTTTATATTTTCCCCTTTCCTCCTCTTCTCCTGCCTTTTCTTTTTTCTTCCTTTTCTTCCTTATTTTCTTGACGTTTTTTTGTCTTGATTTTCTTAGCTTACTTTTTTCTTTACTTTTTTATATTTTCCTCTTTTTTCTCGCCTCTTTTTTTTTTATCTTCTTTTCATCTCCTTTCCTTTCCTTTCTCCTTTTCTTTTAATCTTTTCTCGGCTAATTTCTTCTCGTTTTCCTTTCCTTTCTTTTCCTTCCCCTCCTTTTCCTTCCTCTCTCTGCCCTTCCCTTCCCTTCCTTCCATTCCTTCTCTCCACTATCCTTCCCTCCACCATCCTTCCCTTCCCTTCCCTTCCCTTCCCTTCCCTTCCCTTCTCTTCCCTTCCCTTCCCTTTCCTTTCTTTCCCTTCCCTTCCTTCCCTCCTCTATCCTTCCCTTCCCTTCCCTTCCTGCCCTTCCTTTCCCTTCCCTTCCCTTCCTTTCCCTTCCCTTCCCTTTCCACTCATTCCCCTTCCATTTCCCAACCTTCCCTTCTCCCCCCTCCCTTTTCCCTTCTTCCTCTCCCTTTCCTTCATTTCCTACCCTTCCTTCCCTCTCCTTCTTCCCTTCCCTTCCCTCCCCTTCCCATCCTTCCCCTGCATCTCAATCCCATTCAACAACTATTTAAAATTCCTCCCATCTCTTCTCTCCTCCCCTTTCCCTCCCCACCCCTTCCCTCCCCCTTCCTCTGGTATAAAAGCACCTCGGTAATTTAATAACGACGCCTAATTAACAGCCATTTAAGGGCCATTTATTATTCTCACTGTTTGAATGAAAAAGGGGGGGAGGGGAAGGGAAGGGGAAGGAGGGATGGGAATAGGTAGGAAGGGGTGGAAAGGGATGGGAAGGAAAGGGAAGGGAAGGGGAATGAAGGGAAGGGAAGGGAAGGGAAGGAGAATGAAGGAAGAAGAGGGAAGGAGTGAAGAAGGAAGGAAGGAAGGAAGAGAGAATGAAGGGAGGAAGGAAGGGAAGGAAGGAGAAAGGAAGGAAAGGAGAAGGAAGGGAAAGGAAGGAAAGAAAAAGGGTTCGTTTTGATATGGAAAGGAAATAGTTCTCTCTCTCTCTCTCTCTCTCTCTCTCTCTCTCTCTCTCTCTCTCTCTCTCTCTCTCTCTCTCTCTCTCTGTGTGTGTGTGTGTGTGTGTGTGTGTGTGTGTGTGTGTGTCTATCTATCTATCTATCTATCTGGTTCGATAAAGTCATGGATAGTGAGGTAAGGTGGGGTTGGGATTACAGGAGCTGCCTTGTATAGCCCAACCGGCCTCTTGCAGACTCCTTGTGTTCTTATGTTCTTATGTTCTTCTTTCTGTTCATCTTTCTTCTTCCTCTTTCTTCTTTTCCTCCTTTTTATCTTCTTTTTTTTTCTGTTTTCTTATGCTTAATATTCCTCCTCCTCCTCCTCCTCCTCCTTCTTCTCTTCATGTTCTTCTTCGTCCTTCTCCTCCTCCTCCTCCTCTTCCTCCTCCTCCTCCTCCTCCTCCTCTAACAAGCCCCTCAAAAAATCATAAAAAAACTTCCCTATACAAAAATTTCCATAAAGAAGAATCACATTATTATTATTATTATTATTATTATTATTATTATTATTATTATTATTATTTTGCAGAAGAAAAAGGTAAATCGATTCTTAAGGTAATTGAAGGGTACTTAACACCTTCCCTTCCCTTCCCTTCCCTTCCCTTCCCTTCCCTTCCCTTACCCCATTAGTTTAGGTAAATAGGGAAATAGGGGAGAGAGGGTCGTTATAGGTAAGTATGGACCTGAAGTGGTTAGGGAGAAAAGAGTGAATTGATGAGAGAGAGAGAGAGAGAGAGAGAGAGAGAGAGAGAGAGAGAGAGAGAGAGAGAGAGAGAGAGAGAGAGAGAGAGAGAGAGAGAGAGAGAGAGAGAGAGAGAGAGAGAGATTAACATAGGGGTAACTAAAATGTGTTGAGAAAGAAAACGGGATGTGGTTAGACTCACAACAGAAAACGGAAGCAAAGTTGAATTATTAGAACGAGATTTCAATATTGTCTTCCTCTTCCTCCTCTTCTTCCTCCTCCTCCTCCTCCTCCTCCTCCTCCTTCTGCTACTTCTATAATTTTTCTCTTTTTTTTCTTCTTCCATTTTCTTTTCATTTCCTCTTTTCTATCTTTTCCTCTTTTTCTATTCTTTTTCTCTTCCTTTCTCTTCTTCTTTTTTGTGTTTACTTTCTCTTTTTCTTTTCTCTTCCTACTTTTCTTTTTTGTATTTTTCTCTTCCTTTTTTTCAGTATTGTTTTCTTTTTTTCATATTTTCCTTCTTTTTTAATCTTTTCCTCTTTTTTTTCCTACTTATTGTTTTCCTTATTCCTCCTTCTCCTCCTCCTCTTCCTCCTCCTCCTCTTCCTCTTCCTCCTCTTCATATTAGAACTACATTTACTTCTTCACTTCCTCCTCCCGACTCATCATTGCCTCCTCCTCCTCCTCCTCCTCCTCCTCCTCCTCCTCCTCCTCCTCGTGGGTGACAAGGGAAGCAAAGTTTGGAGGATAAAAGTTTGCCACGAAAGGAACTGATATTTTGCTTCCCCTGTAACATCTCTCTCTCTCTCTCTCTCTCTCTCTCTCTCTCTCTCTCTCTCTCTCTCTCTCTCTCTCTCTCTCTCTCTCTCTCTCTCTCTCTCTTCATTTTTTCCCCTATTCGCTGTTTTCTTTATCTACATCTCAGCTTTTATTGTTCTCTCTCTCTCTCTCTCTCTCTCTCTCTCTCTCTCTCTCTCTCTCTCTCTCTCTCTCTCTCTCTCTCTCTCTCTCTCTCTCTCTCTCTCTCTCTCTCTCTCTCTCTTTCTCGGCAGGAAATAATAATTGCTTTGTTTTATCACTAGTATCATTTTTAGAGAGAGAAAGACTATTACCATGGGCTTATATACCTGCCAGAGAGAGAGATTGAGAGAGCACCAACACCTGTACTCTTTTACCTGCTTCCCCTTAATTGAACATGGACAAAGAGGAGGAGGAGGAGGAGGAGGAGGAGGAGGAAGAGGAGGAGGAGGAGGAGGAGGAGGAGAGTGAAAAGTATAGAAAGAGAAGGAGAGAGAGAGAGAGAGAGAGAGAGAGAGAGAGAGAGGAGAAAACATGTTAGGATAGAACCGAAATAAAATAAAATAATAATAATAATAATAATAATAATAATAATAATAATAATAATAATAATAATAATAATAACAATAGTAGAAGAAAAAGAAGAAGAAGAAAAACAACAGCAACCACAACCACAACAACAACAACAACACCTAAAAGTCAAACAAACAAAAAATATGCACAAAAAAACTAAAATGAAGAAAGAAAACGGAAAACCTATAGTCTCGCCTCAAAGAAAACGGAGGTGGGCCGCGGGGTTGCCCATAGATCAAAGAAAATGGGGATCCGATAGAAGAAAACGGGAAAGAGGAGGAGGAGGAGGAGGAGGATAATGAAGGAAGGAAAGAAGGGGAGGTAGAATTGGAGATAAAAGAGAAAGGGAGAAGGAAAGAAGGAAGGAGGAGGAGGAGGAGGAGGAGGAGGAGGAGGAGGAGGAGGAGGAGGAGGAGGAGGAGGAAGAGGATAATGAAGGAAGGAAAGAAGGGGAGGGAGAATTGTAGATAAAAGAAAAAGGAAGAAAGAAAGAAAGAGGGAGAAGAAAGGGAGATAGAGAGAGAAATATAGGAGAAAGGAGAAAGAAGGAAGGAAGGAAGGAAGGGGAGGGAGAATGGGAGTTAAATGAGAAAGAGAGAAAGAAAGAAGGAAGGAGAAGAAAGGGAGATAGGGAGAGGGATATAGGAGAAAGGAGAAAGAAGGAAGGAAGGGGAAGAAAGGGAGATAGGGAGAGGGATATAGGAGAAAGGAGAAAGAAGGAAAAGAATAAGGAAGAGACAAACTAAAGAGACAAAGGAATAGAGAAAGAAGGAAATGAAAGAATGAAGAGAGGAAGG
>NW_026111261.1:477500-487500 GCF_024679095.1 Eriocheir sinensis | reverse complement strand
CAACTCCCAGCCTGCCTCACAGGTTAACTCCCAGCCTGGCTCACAGGTTAACTCCCAGCCTGCCTCACAGGATAACTCCCAGCCTGCCTCACAGGTTAACTCCCAGCCTGCCTCACAGGTTAACTCCCAGCCTGCCTCACAGGCCAACAACTCCCAGCCTGCCTCACAGGTTAACTCCAGCCTGCCTCACAGGCCAACAACTCCCAGCCTGCCTCACAGGCAAACAACTCCCAGCCTGCCTCACAGGTTAACTCCCAGCCTGCCTCACAGGCCAACAACTCCCAGCCTGCCTCACAGGCCAACAACTCCCAGCCTGCCTCACAGGCCAACAACTCCCAGCCTGCCTCACAGGCCAACAACTCCCAGCCTGCCTCACAGGTTAACTCCCAGCCTGCCTCACAGGCCAACAACTCCCAGCCTGCCTCACAGGCCAACAACTCCCAGCCTGCCTCACAGGTTAACTCCCAGCCTGCCTCACAGGTTAACTCCCAGCCTGCCTCACAGGTTAACTCCCAGCCTGGCTCACAGGTTAACTCCCAGCCTGCCTCACAGGTTAACTCCCAGCCTGCCTCACAGGTTAACTCCCAGCCTGCCTCACAGGTTAACTCCCAGCCTGCCTCACAGGTTAACTCCCAGCCTGCCTCACAGGTTAACTCCCAGCCTGCCTCACAGGTTAACTCCCAGCCTGCCTCACAGGCCAACAACTCCCAGCCTGCCTCACAGGTTAACTCCCAGCCTGCCTCACCGGCCAACAACTCCCAGCCTGCCTCACAGGCCAACAACTCCCAGCCTGCCTCACAGGCCAACAACTCCCAGCCTGCCTCACAGGTTAACTCCCAGCCTGCCTCACAGGTTAACTCCCAGCCTGCCTCACAGGTTAACTCCCAGCCTGCCTCACAGGTTAACTCCCAGCCTGCCTCACAGGCCAACAACTCCCAGCCTGCCTCACAGGTTAACTCCCAGCCTGGCTCACAGGTTAACTCCCAGCCTGCCTCACAGGCTAACTCCCAGCCTGCCTCACAGGTTAACTCCCAGCCTGCCTCACAGGTTAACTCCCAGCCTGCCTCACAGGCCAACAACTCCCAGCCTGCCTCACAGGTTAACTCCCAGCCTGGCTCACAGGTTAACTCCCAGCCTGCCTCACAGGTTAACTCCCAGCCTGGCTCACAGGTTAACTCCCAGCCTGGCTCACAGGTTAACTCCCAGCCTGGCTCACAGGTTAACTCCCAGCCTGCCTCACAGGCCAACAACTCCCAGCCTGCCTCACAGGTTAACTCCCAGCCTGGCTCACAGGTTAACTCCCAGCCTGGCTCACAGGTTAACTCCCAGCCTGCCTCACAGGTTAACTCCCAGCCTGCCTCACAGGTTAACTCCCAGCCTGCCTCACAGGTTAACTCCCAGCCTGGCTCACAGGTTAACTCCCAGCCTGCCTCACAGGTTAACTCCCAGCCTGGCTCACAGGTTAACTCCCAGCCTGCCTCACAGGTTAACTCCCAGCCTGCCTCACAGGTTAACTCCCAGCCTGGCTCACAGGTTAACTCCCAGCCTGCCTCACAGGTTAACTCCCAGCCTGGCTCACAGGTTAACTCCCAGCCTGGCTCACAGGTTAACTCCCAGCCTGGCTCACAGGTTAACTACCAGCCTGGCTCTGGGTTAACTCCCAGCCTGCCTCACAGGTTAACTCCCAGCCTGCCTCACAGGTTAACTCCCAGCCTGGCTCACAGGTTAACTCCCAGCCTGCCTCACAGGTTAACTCCCAGCCTGCCTCACAGGTTAACTCCCAGCCTGGCTCACAGGTTAACTCCCAGCCTGCCTCACAGGTTAACTCCCAGCCTGGCTCACAGGTTAACTCCCAGCCTGCCTCACAGGTTAACTCCCAGCCTGCCTCACAGGTTAACTCCCAGCCTGCCTCACAGGCCAACAACTCCCAGCCTGCCTCACAGGTTAACTCCCAGCCTGCCTCACAGGTTAACTCCCAGCCTGCCTCACAGGTTAACTCCCAGCCTGCCTCACAGGCCAACAACTCCCAGCCTGCCTCACAGGTTAACTCCCAGCCTGCCTCACAGGTTAACTCCCAGCCTGCCTCACAGGTTAACTCCCAGCCTGCCTCACAGGTTAACTCCCAGCCTGCCTCACAGGCCAACAACTCCCAGCCTGCCTCACAGGTTAACTCCCAGCCTGCCTCACAGGTTAACTCCCAGCCTGCCTCACAGGTTAACTCCCAGCCTGCCTCACAGGTTAACTCCCAGCCTGCCTCACAGGTTAACTCCCAGCCTGGCTCACAGGTTAACTCCCAGCCTGCCTCACAGGTTAACTCCCAGCCTGGCTCACAGGTTAACTCCCAGCCTGCCTCACAGGTTAACTCCCAGCCTGCCTCACAGGCCAACAACTCCCAGCCTGCCTCACAGGTTAACTCCCAGCCTGGCTCACAGGTTAACTCCCAGCCTGCCTCACAGGTTAACTCCCAGCCTGCCTCACAGGTTAACTCCCAGCCTGCCTCACAGGTTAACTCCCAGCCTGGCTCACAGGTTAACTCCCAGCCTGGCTCACAGGTTAACTCCCAGCCTGCCTCACAGGTTAACTCCCAGCCTGCCTCACAGGTTAACTCCCAGCCTGCCTCACAGGTTAACTCCCAGCCTGGCTCACAGGTTAACTCCCAGCCTGCCTCACAGGTTAACTCCCAGCCTGCCTCACAGGTTAACTCCCAGCCTGCCTCACAGGTTAACTCCCAGCCTGCCTCACAGGTTAACTCCCAGCCTGCCTCACAGGTTAACTCCCAGCCTGGCTCACAGGTTAACTCCCAGCCTGCCTCACAGGCCAACAACTCCCAGCCTGCCTCACAGGTTAACTCCCAGCCTGGCTCACAGGTTAACTCCCAGCCTGCCTCACAGGCCAACAACTCCCAGCCTGCCTCACAGGTTAACTCCCAGCCTGCCTCACAGGTTAACTCCCAGCCTGGCTCACAGGTTAACTCCCAGCCTGGCTCACAGGTTAACTCCCAGCCTGGCTCACAGGTTAACTCCCAGCCTGCCTCACAGGCCAACAACTCCCAGCCTGCCTCACAGGTTAACTCCCAGCCTGCCTCACAGGTTAACTCCCAGCCTGGCTCACAGGTTAACTCCCAGCCTGCCTCACAGGCCAACTACTACCAGCCGTCATCACAGGTTAACTCCCAGCCTGGCTCACAGGTTAACTCCCAGCCTGGCTCACAGGTTAACTCCCAGCCTGGCTCACAGGTTAACTCCCAGCCTGCCTCACAGGCCAACAACTCCCAGCCTGCCTCACAGGTTAACTCCCAGCCTGGCTCACAGGTTAACTCCCAGCCTGCCTCACAGGTTAACTCCCAGCCTGCCTCACAGGTTAACTCCCAGCCTGCCTCACAGGCCAACAACTCCCAGCCTGCCTCACAGGTTAACTCCCAGCCTGGCTCACAGGTTAACTCCCAGCCTGGCTCACAGGTTAACTCCCAGCCTGGCTCACAGGTTAACTCCCAGCCTGGCTCACAGGTTAACTCCCAGCCTGCCTCACAGGCCAACTACACCCAGCCAGCCACACAGGTTAACTCCCAGCCTGCCTCACAGGTTAACTCCCAGCCTGCATCCCAGGTTAACTACCTGCCTGCCTCACAGGTTAACTCCAGCCTGCCTCACAGGCCAACAACTCCCAGCCTGCCTCACAGGTTAACTCCCAGCCTGCCTCACAGGTTAACTCCCAGCCTGGCTCACAGGTTAACTCCCAGCCTGCCTCACAGGTTAACTCCCAGCCTGGCTCACAGGTTAACTCCCAGCCTGGCTCACAGGTTAACTCCCAGCCTGGCTCACAGGTTAACTCCCAGCCTGGCTCACAGGTTAACTCCCAGCCTGCCTCACAGGTTAACTCCCAGCCTGGCTCACAGGTTAACTCCCAGCCTGGCTCACAGGTTAACTCCCAGCCTGCCTCACAGGTTAACTCCCAGCCTGGCTCACAGGTTAACTCCCAGCCTGGCTCACAGGTTAACTCCCAGCCTGGCTCACAGGCTAACTCCCAACCTGGCTCACAGGCTAACTCCCAGCCTGGCTCACAGGTTAACTCCCAGCCTGGCTCACAGGCTAACTCCCAGCCTGGCTCACAGGCTAACTCCCAGCCTGCCTCACAGGCCAACTTCCAGCCTGCCCCATATAACGCTTCTCTTCCTACTTCACAGGAATAGAGTTTTATTGCGGAGTATAGATTACCGGGTTATACGATTTTTAGTCACGAAAGAGAGAACAGACAGGGTGGAGGCGTTATCTTACATATCCACAACTCTACCCTGTGATGTCGTTGACAGTACAACAGTTACGGCCTTCAAGAATAGATTAGACAAGTGTTTTGAATCCAACCAGCAACTAAGATATTACTCATTGTCGTAATAACGTTAAGTTCTTTCGAATACTGGTGTCCTTGTCCGCTTTTATCGCCCGGTTAGTGGTAGCAGTAATGGTAGTTCTTTCCTCTTTCCTACATAATTTCCATGCAGTTTTTCCATGCTGCATGGTTCTTTTTCCTTTCCTGCCAGCTTTGGCTGGAGGGATGGGGGGTGGGGAGGAGCCTTCGCCATTGCTGTCCTTCATCTTCCACCTTTGAGTAGATAGTTAGTGTAGCTTGTCACAAACAGCCTCGTAAGGACAAGCAGGTCTGCTGTTGTTTGTTCTTCCTTTGTGTTTCTTTGTGTTCCTCCTCCTCCTCCTCCTCTTCTTGCAACTTTTCTTCTCCAGCTTTTTAATCCTTCCTTTTCATCTTTTTTTTTTCGTTTTTCTTTACTTTTTCGTTTTTCTTTTCCTCATTCTCCCTCTTCGTTTTCGCCTGTTTTTTTTGTCTATTTCTTTGTTTTCTTGTTGTTGCTATTTTTCTTCTTCCTCATCTCTCTCTCTCTCTCTCTCTCTCTCTCTCTCTCTCTCTCTCTCTCTCTCTCTCTCTCTCTCTCTCTCTCTCTCTCTCTCTCTCTCTCTCTATTCATCACCCTTTCACTCATTCCCTCCTATTCTCCCTTGCTCCCTTCTCTCCCATTCTCTCCCTCAATTCTAAGCTTCAATGTAACGTTTTTGTTGTTGTTGTTGTTGTTGTTATTGTTGTTGTTTATCGTATATCGGAGCGACGCGTTCAAACGTTTCCTGTCAGCTGGTGTGTGTGTGTGTGTGTGTGTGTGTGTGTGTGTGTGTGTGTGTGTGTGTGTGTGTGTATGTGTGTGTGTGTGTGTGTGTGTTTCCATTCCCTGTATTCTCGTATTTCTTTCCTCTCTCTCTCTCTCTCTCTCTCTCTCTCTCTCTCTCTCTCTCTCTCTCTCTCTCTCTCTCTCTCTCTCTCTCTCTCTCTCTCTCTCTCTCTCTCTCTCTTACTCCTCCATTTTCTTTTTTTTACTTCTCTTTTTCCTCCTTTCTTTTCTTCCTTTCTTTATTTTTTTCCTCATTTCTTTCTTTCATCTCTATTTCCTTCTTTATCTCCTTTTCTCTGTCTCCATTCTCTTCTTTTTTTTACTTTTCTTTTTTCCTTCTTTTCTTCTTCCTTCTTTATTTTTTTCCTCCTTTCCTTTCTTTTCTTTCTTTCATCCTTTTTCCTTCATTTATTTCCTTTCTTCTATGTCTCCATTTAGTGTTTATTTATTTTATTTACCTCGTTTATTCCTTTTTTCCTATTTATTCTCCTTCCTTCTTCCACTTTCTCCTTCCTCCTCCCTTCCTTTCTCTCCCTCTTTTCTTTCTTCCTTCCTATCTCTCCTTTCTTTCTTATTTTCCTTCCTGCTTGTTTTCCTTTCTTCCCTCCTCCTCCTCCTTCCTTCCTTCCTTCCTCTCCTTCTCCTCCTCTTCTTTCCTCCCTTCTTTTCTCTCCCTTAGATCCATCTTTTTCTCCCTCCTGTTTTACGCCTTCCCTCTCCCTCTTTCTCTCCCTTCCCTTCCCTTCCCTTCCCTTCCCTCTCCCTCTTTCTCCCTCTCCCTTCCTTCCCTTCCCTTCCCTTCCCTGTCCCTTCTACTACTCCTCCCTCCTTCCCTCCCTCCCTCCCTCCTTCCCTTCTTTTTTATCCCATCCCTTCCTCTCTTCCCCCTCCCCCCTTTCCACGCCCTGCCCCCCCCCCCCCCCCTCGTGATCGCAATGCGCTGTTTTCTTCCTGTAATTAGCAACTTGCATCAGCCAATCATTAACACTGATTATCACAGAGGGGGGGAGGGGGGGGAAGGGAGGGAGGGAGGAAAGGGGGATATAAACTGTAGGAAGGGAGAAGATGAGAGAGAGGGAAGGAAGAAAGGAAGGAAGGAAGGGAGAAAGGAGAGAGAGGAAGGAAGGAAGGAAGGGAAGGGAGGAAGGGAGAAGATGAGAGGGAGGGAGGAAGAAAGGAAGGAAGGAAGGAAGGGAGAAAGGAGGGAGAGACAGGTAGGAAGGAAGGGAGGGAAGGAAAGGGAGAAATAAACTGTAGATAAGAAGGAGACAGAAGAGATAGATAGGGAAGGGAGAGAATGAATGAATGAATGAAGGAAGGAAGGAAGGAAAGAAGGAAGTGGAGAAATATGATAAATAAAGGGAAAAAAAGGGAGAAAGATTATGGCAGGAAAAAAGGAAGGAAGGAAGGAAGGAATGGAGAAAAGAAAGAAGGAAAAGGAGAAATGGGAGGAAAAGAAGGAAGGAAAAGAGAAGGAAAAGAGAAGGAAAAAATGAGAAAAAGAAAAAAAAGAAGAAAATGAAATAAAAAAGTAAGAAAATGACCAGTAAAAACACGGAGAGAGAGAGAGAGAGAGAGAGAGCGCAGTGGGATTGAAGCAACAAATCGCGCCTTGATCTTGCGCGTTCTACATAAAAGAGAAAACTTCAAATTGCGCAACAGAACTCTCTCTCTCTCTCTCTCTCTCTCTCTCTCTCTCTCTCTCTCTCTCTCTCTCAAAGTAAAAAATTGTCACTCAAGTTATTGTTTTCCATTTTTTTCTTTTTTTTCATTTATTTTTTTGGATGCGAAAGTTGCGTCAGAGAGAGAGAGACATAACCTTCATTTTCTCTCCCTTCCTCCATCCATAGAGCAGTAAAACCTCCTCCTCCTCCTCCTCCTCCTTTTCCTCGTCCTCCTCCTCCTCCTCCTCCTCCTCCTCCTCCTCCTCCTCCTCCTCCTCCTCTTCTTCCACCTCCTCTTCCACCTCCTGCTCCTTCTCCTCCTCCTCCTCCTCCTCTTCCTCCTGCTCCTCCTCCTGCTCCTGCTCCTCATCCTCCTCTTCCTTTTCCTCTTCCTCTTCCTCCTCCTCCTCCTCCTCCTCCTCCTCTTCCTCCTGCTCCTCCTCCTGCTCCTGCTCCTCCTCCTCCTCTTCCTTTTCCTCTTCCTCTTCCTCCTCCTCCTCCTCCTCCTCCTCCTCCTTCCAGAATAGTATAGTCGTCCCTTCAATTCCAGACAACCGCTTCCCATTTTCTGACAACAAAGCGGAAAAACTCACAGAAAACGGACTAATAAACGCCATTGCATTCTAAGTAGCCAATAGAAAACGGGAGTGTGTTCACCATAAGGCCCGTTTTCTTTCTTTCCCGATTTCTTTCTTGCCTTCCCCGTTTTCTCTGTTTTTTCTTCCGTTTTCTTTAATTTTCTTCCGTTCTTTTTCCTTTTTTTCACGTTTTTTTTTGTTTTGTTTTTTATGGGTTACTTTTTTATTTTAAATTTTTTTATTAAGTTGTAAATAAAACGGAGTGAGTGAAATGGAAGAATAGATATTGATGTGGTATTATTATTATTATTATTATTATTATTATTATTATTATTATTATTATTATTATATATATAGAAGCAATTGTTTTTAGTGGTCGAAATTTTTCTCTATTTTCTTACTATGTTTTTTTCCTTATTTTCTTTGTTTATTTCTTCCTTATTTCGTTTCTTTCCTTTTTTTCTTTTTTTCCTTACTTATTTTCTTTACTTATTTTCTTTCTGTATTTTTCTTCACTTTCTACAGTCTCCTTATCTATCTATTTATCCATCTATCTGTGTATCTATCTATTAACCTGTGTATATATATTTCCATCCAATGTTTTTTTCTCTTTTTGCAGGTAAGTTATTAATGCCCCCGTGGACTTCACCTTTCTGAGTCCCTTCCGGCCACTTGGTGAGTAGAAATTATATATATTGTTGATAGATAAGAGAAATGAAAGGGAATGAAAATAATAGTAATAATAATAATAATAATAATGAGAGAGAGAGAGAGAGAGAGAGAGAGAGAGAGAGAGAGAGAGAGAGAGAGAGAAATATAAATTAAATAAAGAGTAAATAAACAAAGAGAGAGAGAGAGAGAGAGAGAGAGAGAGAGAGAGAGGAAAGATGAAAAATATAGATAAAACTTGCCTGCGAAGGAAATGAAAAAAAAGTGAGAAAAGGAAAATTGAAAATACCGAGAGAGAGAGAGAAAAAAAAGGACCCGAAAATACGAGCGATAAAAGAGAAAATAAAAAAAAGAAAAATGCGAGAAAACAAATAAAACACAAAAACACGAAAAAAACACAAAACATACAAAAAAAAAGAAATAAAAACAAAAGAACACAAGAAAACACCCAAAAAAACTCGAGAAAAACAATAAACACGAAGAAAACACGAACAAGCACAAAAAAAAAACAAGAAAACAAACCAAACCAAAAAACAACACAAAAAACACAAAAAATACGAAAACAAACCATAACCCCCCTCCCCTTAAAAAAGAAGAAAAAAAAAAAAAAACGCGTAAATTCGAGTCCGCGCCGCGCCCCCAATCGTGCAGGTGTAATCGAGGTGCCATTAATCACACCTGGACATAATGAATCTCGCATCTACCTGGGCATTTGTTAATTAAGGACCGGGCGTGCGTGCGTGCGTTCCAGTGTGTACCTGTGTGTGTGTGTGTGTGTGTGTGTGTGTGTGTGTGTGTGTGTGTGTGTGTGTGTGTGTGTGTGTGTGTGTGTGTGTGTGTGTGTGTGTGTGTGTGTGTGTGTGTCTTTCTCTCTCTCTCTCTCTCTCTCTCTCTCTCTCTCTCTCTCTCTCTCTCTCTCTCTCTCTCTCTCTCTCTCTATTTCCCTTTAACGTGAAAGGTAAGGGAGGGAAGGTCGATTGCACCTGAGAGAGAGAGAGAGAGGGTTTAGTGGAAGTGAAGAGAGACAAAAAGGGAGAGAGGGAGGGAGGGAGAGAGGGAGAGAAGGAGGAAGGCAGGGAGAGAGAAAGAAAGGAGGGAGGGAGGGAGGGAAAGGGTGAAATGAAGGAGAGTAGAGAGAGAGAGAGAGAGAGAGAGAGAGAGAGAGAGAGGCTACTTTCCACTTATTTTCCTTCACCCCAATCTCCCTTTCCTCCCTTCCCTCCCCTCCTCTCCCTTCTTTTACTCTCCCTTTCAAACTTATTCCCCTCTCTTCACTCCCTTCACCCCTCCCCTCCCTCCTTTCCCCCTCATACTTACTCTCCCTTCTTTCTCCCTTCCTCTCCCTCTCCCTTCTTTCTCCCTTCCTCTCCCTCTCCCTTTCTCTCCCTCTCAAACTCTCCACTCACGTTTGGGAGCAAAATGGACTAATGCTCAATAATACCTCCCTAATTTTCCCTTCTCTCCCTTTACAATAGGTAGGGAGGGAGGGAGGGAAGGGAGGAAGGCAGAAAAAGAGAGAGAGAGAGAGAATGCTAAAAGGGAGGGAGATATGGAGAGAAAGGGAGAGAAAGAGAAAAAGAATAAAGGAAAATAAGTGAAAAAAATAAGAAAGAATTTGAAAGGATAAAAAATGAGAAAAAGGAAAATGAACAAAAAAGTTAAAGAAGAAAAAGTAGAAACGAAAAAAAAGAAAAATATTGAAAAGAAAGAAAATAAGAAAAAAATGAAAAAATGAAATGAAATAAAGAGGAAAATAAACTAAGAAAGAGAGAGAATAAAAATCTAAGAAATAAAAACAACGATGAGAGAGAGAGAGAGAGAGATTGAACAAGAATAAAAATCAAGAAAAAAACAACGATTAGAGAGAGAGAGAGCGCTCTTTCTCAATAACCCGAGGGCGTCATCCACTCCCTTGG
>NW_026111261.1:465000-472500 GCF_024679095.1 Eriocheir sinensis | reverse complement strand
CCTAACCCCGGATATTCAAATTTTACCCCAGGGGACACATTGTAACCCCGGGGACTCGTTCTAGCATTGGGGACTTTGTTACTGCCCCGGGGGCCTTCTATAAACCCAGGGTACACTCGGGCTAGCAAACGGAACTTTCCCTAACCCAGGGTACTCATATTTTACCTCAGGGGATACGTTGTAACCATGGGAACTCGTTTTAACCCCCGGGGACTCCTTCTACACACAGGGGACTTTTGGTACTGCCCCGGGGACGCTCCTGTGGCTCCGGGTACCGTCAATAAGACCCGGGTACACTCTTAAAGCCCCAGGGTAAAAGCTATCCTCGGAACGATATCTCAAACCCCGGGGACTCGCTTTACATACTGGGGACTTATGATACTGCCCCCGGGGACGCTCATGTGGCCCCGGGTACACGGTTTATCTAAGGAGACCCGCCCCAACCCCGGGTATTTTTTTCTACCTCAAGGGATTCGTTTCAACCCCGGGGACTCGCTTTATCCACTGGGGGAGTCTTGGTATAGCCCCGGGTGCCATCTACAAACCCCGGGTACACTCGCTCTCACTTCGGAACTCTTTCTTAACCCCCGGGGACTCGTTATACCCCCGGGATAATCGTTTAACACCAGGGTTCTGTCTCCCAGCCCCCGGGTACCGTTGCCTTACCTTTCCTGGCGCGGGTACTGTCTACAAACCCAGGGTACACTTGCTCTAACATTGGGAACTCTTGCCCTAACCCCGGGTACTCAAGAATTACCACAGGGAACACGCTTTAACCCAGGGGAGTCTTGTATAGCCTCGGGTACACTTTGGAAACTCTTGCCTCAACCCCGGGTACTCATTAACCACCACAGGGAACACGTTTTAACCCAGGGGTGTCTTGGTATAGCCTCGGGTACTTTTATGAAACCCAGGGTACACTTATATCTTAGTGAATTTTTGCGCTAACTCGGGTACTCGCTGTCTACTTCAGGGGGCTTGTTGTAACCCTGGGATTCGCTCTCTACGCAAGGGTACTCTCCGCCACCCCCGGGTACTCTCGCTCTAGTATTCCTGTTCCTGGGTACTCTTACTTAAGTCTTCCTTTACTAACCCTGGGTACCTCAACGCGTCCATCTCTTCTTGTAACCTGGGCACTGGGTTTCTACGTTGGGTATTTTTCTATATCCTTCCTCGTCTGGGTACCCTCGCTAAAATTTTCCTCTAGTAGTGGCGGGTACCTCATTGCGCCCCCGTCTCTCCGTGTAACCCGGGGACTTTGTTTTTTACTTTGGGTACTTTTTCTATATCCTTCCTCGTCTGGGTACTCTCGCTAAAATCTTTCTCTGTCAGTGGCGGGTACCTCATTGTGTCCCCATCTCTCCTTGTAACCCGGGGACTTCGTTTTTTACTTTGGGTACTTTTTCTATCTCCTTCCTCGTCTGGGTACTCTCGCTAAAATCTTTCTCTATCAGTGGCGGGTACCTCATTGCGTCCCCGTCTCTCCTTGTAACCCGGGGACTTCGTTTTTTACGTTGGGTACTTTTTCTATCTCCTTCCTCGTCTGGGTACTCTCGCTAAAATCTTTCTCTATCAGTGGCGGGTACCTCATTGCGTCCCCGTCTCTCCTTGTAACCCGGGGACTTCGTTTTTTACTTTGGGTACTTTTTCTATCTCCTTCCTCGTCTGGGTACTCTCGCTAAAATCTTTCTCTATCAGTGGCGGGTACCTCATTGCGTCCCCATCTCTCCGTGTAACCCGGGGACTTCGTTTTTTACTTTGGGTACTTTTTCTATCTCCTTCCTCGTCTGGGTACTCTCGCTAAAATCTTTCTCTATCAGTGGCGGGTACCTCATTGCGTCCCCGTCTCCTTGTAACCCGGGGACTTCGTTTTTTACTTTGGGTACTTTTTCTATCTCCTTCCTCGTCTGGGTACTCTCGCTAAAATCTTTCTCTGTCAGTGGCGGGTACCTCATTGCGTCCCCGTCTCTCCTTGTAACCCGGGGATTTCGTTTCTACTTCGGGTACCTTCGTTTTATCTATCTTAACCCGGGTACTCTTCCCATAATCTTACCATAGCATCTCCGGGCACACCACGCCTCCCAATCTTTCTCTCTCTACATTGGGTACCGCGGGTTTTATTGCGGGTACCCTCATTCTAGCATTTCTTACCCGGGTACCCTCGGTTAAGGATATATCTAGCATCTCCGGGTACTCCACGCTTCCCAATCTCTCTCTCTACATTGGGTACCGCGGGTCTAATTTCGGGTACCCTCAGTCTAGCTTTCCTTATCCGGGTACCCTCGTTTAAGTCCACATAGCGTCTCCGGGTACACCAACACATCTACGTCTCTCTCTCTCTCTTCATTGGGTATCGCGGGTCTTACTTTGGGTACCCTCGATGTAGATGGGTACTCGGTTAAGTCCTCGTACCCTCACTCCCGCCTTCCCCTAGTTCCGGGTATCTTGTTCAAACCCATTCTATCTTGTTCAAACTCTATCTTGTTCAAACTCATTCTATCTGTTCCAACTCTATCTTGTTCAAACTCATTCTATCTTGTTCAAACTCATTCTATCTTGTTCAAACTCTATCTTGTTCAAATTCATTCTATCTTGTTCAAACTCTATCTTGTTCAAACTCATTCTATCTTGTTCCAACTCTATCTTGTTCAAACTCATTCTATCTTGTTCCAACTCTATCTTGTTCAAACTCATTCTATCTTGTTCCAACTCTATCTTGTTCAAACTCATTCTATCTTGTTCCAACTCTATCTTGTTCAAACTCATTCAATCTTGTTCCAACTTTATCTTGTTCAAATTTCCTTCTATCTTATTCAAATTTGCTTCTCTCTTGTTCAAATTTCCTTCTATCTTGTTCAAATTTCCTTCTATCTTGTTCAAATTTGCTTCTCTCTTGTTCAAATTTGCTTCTATCTTGTTCCTAGTCGCTCTATCTTGTTCACACTTCCTCTATCTTGTTCAAACTCTTGTCCACACTATGTTCTCTATATCTTGTTCTCACTATATCTTGTTCTCAATAAATATCTTGTTCCCACTATCTCTATCTTGTTCACATTATCTCTTTCTTGTTTTCATTATCTTGTTTTCTATCTCTTGCTTACACTATATTTGGTTCACATTATCTTTATCTTGTTCTCTATCTTGTTCACTCTGTTGTTCACGCTATCTTCTTTAAACTCTACCTCTCTTACTATCTTGTCAAACTCTACCTGGTTCACATTATCTCTTTCTTGTTATCTCCATCTATCTTGTTTTCTATCTCTTGCTTACACTCTATTTGGTTCACGTTATCTCTATCTTGTTCTTTATCTTGTTCACTCTTCTTCAAACTCTACCTTTCTTATACACTATCTTGTCAAACTCTCTCTCTGCTTACACTATCTTTCTTAACACACTTTCTGCTCTCCAACACACTACCCACTAACACTCCTGTTGCATCTCTCAACACCCACGCTCTTTGGTTTTATCTTTATCTTGCCTATCTTGCTCACTCTGTTGTTCACGCTATCTTCTTTAATCTCTACCTCTCTTACTATCTTGTCAAACTCTACCTGGTTCACATTATCTCTTTCTTGTTATCTCCATCTATCTTGTTTTCTATTTCTAGGCACTGTACATCATATATTGGCACGTTATCTCTATCTTGTTCTTTAGTCTTGTGGCACTCTATCTTGAAGACGCCGTGTGCCATATTCTTGTACGTATTTGACAAGGCTTTCGTAAGAGTTGTGGGCATATCCAGGGGTAGCTTTGTGACCCTGGTGGTGGTTCGACCCTTCCTCTGTACCATGAACCTAAAGATTGTATACTTGTGAGAAGCTGATTGATTGCATATTCTTAAACATATTTCACAAGGCTTTCGTAAGAGTTGTGGGCATATCCAGGGGTAGCTTTGTGTCCCTGGTGGTGGTTCGACCCTTCCTCTGTACCATGAACCTAAAGATTGTATACTTGTGAGAAGCTGATTGATTGCATATTCTTAAACATATTTCACAAGGCTTTCGTAAGAGTTGTGGGCATATCCAGGAGTAGTTTTATGACCCTGGTGGTAGTTTGACCCTTCCTCTGTACCATGAACCTAAAGATATACTCATAAGAACCCGATTGATCCCCTATTTGATAAGGCTTTCGTAGGAGTTGTGGGCATATCCAGGGGAAGTTTTATGACCCTGGTGGTAGTTTGACCCTTCCTCTGTACCATGAACCTAAAGATGTACTCATTAGAATCCAATTGATCCCCTATTGACAAGGCTTTCGGAAGGGTTGTGGGGATTTTCAGGGGTAGTTTCATGACCCTGGTTGTAGTTTGACCCTAGCTCTGTACCATAAACCTAAAGATATACTATAAAAATAATATATAGTGTGAACCTGATTGATTGCATATTTTTTAACATATTTGACAAGGCTTTCCTAAGAGTTGTGGTAATTTTCAGGGGTAGTTTCATGACCCTGGTGGTAGTGTGACCCTTCCTCTGTACCATGAACCTACCTTTGTGACAAGACTTTCGCAAGGGTTGTGGGCATTTTCAGGGGTAGTTTCATGACCCTGGTTGTAGTGTGACCCTTCCTCTGTACCATGAACCTGAAGATATACTCATTAGAACCCAATTGATCTCTTTTTTGGCGTTTGGAAGGAGTTGATGTGAGGGGCGGGAGAGACTGAGTGTACTGGTCTGCGTACCTCTCTGTTGGCACTGTGAGTTGTCTTGTGGCACTGACGAACAAGGAGTAGATGGATTGGCACTCACTATTACCGGAAAACATCGTAGTGCCAATCTTAAAAATTTTTGGGCTTTCACACACACACACACACACACACACACACATTTAATAAGGCTTTCGTCGAAGTTGTTGTGTTAGTATGTCCATGGGTAGTGTTATGAACCTGGTGATAGTTTGACAAGGCTTTGGTGGAGGTTGTGTTAGTATGTCCATGGGTAGTGTTATGAGCCTGGTGATAGTTTGACAAGGCTTTGGTGGAGGTTGTGTTAGTATGTCCATGGGTAGTGTTATGAGCCTGGTGATAGTTTGACAAGGCTTTGGTGGAGGTTGTGTTAGTGTGTCCATGGGTAGTGTTATGAGCCTAGTGATAGTTTGACAAGGCTTTGGTGGAGGTTGTGTTAGTATGTCCATGGGTAGTGTTATGAGCCTGGTGATAGTTTGACAAGGCTTTGGTGGAGGTTGTGTTAGTATGTCCATGGGTAGTGTTATGAGCCTGGTGATAGTTTGACAAGGCTTTGGTGGAGGTTGTGTTAGTATGTCCATGGGTAGTGTTATGAGCCTAGTGATAGTTTGACAAGGCTTTGGTGGAGGTTGTGTTAGTATGTCCATGGGTAGTGTTATGAGCCTAGTGATAGTTTGACAAGGCTTTGGTGGAGGTTGTGTTAGTATGTCCATGGGTAGTGTTATGAGCCTAGTGATAGTTTGACAAGGCTTTGGTGGAGGTTGTGTTAGTATGTCCATGGGTAGTGTTATGAGCCTGGTGATAGTTTGACAAGGCTTTGGTGGAGGTTGTGTTAGTGTGTCCATGGGTAGTGTTATGAGCCTGGTGATAGTTTGACAAGGCTTTGGTGAAGGCTGTGTTAGTATGTCCATGGGTAGTGTTACGAGCCTAGTGATAGTTTGACGAGGCTTCCGCACCCTGGACGTGCAAACTCACTCAGGAGAACCCGACTAACCTCCTCTGTGACCTCGGGAAATACTTGTTGTGATAACTGAGATTGTCTGCGAATTCTGACCAGCACTAGATAACCGCAGTGCAACCCAGCTGACGGCGTGACACCTCTAGCAAGTTTTTCCGCTCTCTGGCACTGTGAAATGTCTGGTGGCACTCTGAAGCTACACGGTGCCAAGGCGAAGAAGCGGGAACGAGCGTATGGAGTCCAGGCACTGTTGAGGGCTTAGAGGCACGCGAGAAGGCACGGGTGATATCAGTGCCTCGTTGTTTTGGCTCAAGGCACTGTTTAGTTGGCCCCCCCTCCTCCTCCTCCTTCTCCTCCTCCTTCTCCTTCTCCTCCTCCTCTCCCTCCTCCTTCTCCTCCTCCTTGTGATGTCAACAGTTCCTGGTTATCCTCCTCCTCCTCCCGTCTTCGCTGTTAGTAAGTCCCACTCCGCAAGACTCTTTTCTCTCTCTCTCTCTCTCTCTCTCTCTCTCTCTCTCTCTCTCTCTCTCTCTCTCTCTCCATCATTTTATTAATTTTTTTTATAAGTGTTTGTCTGTTTATCCTTTTTTCTCTATTTGTCTCTAGATTTTTGGATGATTGAGTCATGTTCCCTCTCTCTCTCTCTCTCTCTCTCTCTCTCTCCTTGCCTGTTTTTTATTATTATTATTATTGCTTATTTTTATTCTCTTTATATTATGCATTTTATTATTTATTTTTACTTTGCATGAATTGTCTTAATCTGAATGTTTAACTGTATTATTATTATTATTATTATTATTATTATTATTATTATTATTATTATTATTATTATTATTATTATTATTATTATTATTATTATTACTATTGTCGTTTATAATAAATAAAACTGCAACTATTTGGACACTTTCCAGTAAAATATGCATATCTGTGTGTGTGTGTGTGTGTGTGTGTGTGTGTGTGTGTGTGTGTGTGTGTGTGTGTGTGTGTTAATTAAAATCCATCTCTGTGTTAATGCTACTTTGCCTATTGTACACACACACATACACACATACATACATACATAGATACGTACATGAAAGTATAATGACTTGCAACGTGTGTGTGTGTGTGTGTGTGTGTGTGTGTGTGTGTGTGTGTGTGTGTGTGTGTGTGTGTGTGTGTGTGTTTCGCATTCAAATGTCGTTGTGTATGTATATGTGTGTGTACGTTACCTTGCGTACACACAAACTGGTGAACGCACATAAAACCCTCCTCCTGTGTGCGTATATGATTCTGTGTGCGTATTCCTGCGTACATGAATTTACATCTTAATATTCATGTGCGTATGTGTGCACCGTAAAAAAAAAAATAACGCACACACACCCTTTAATCTTTGCGTGTGTGTGTGTGTGTGTGTGTGTGTGTGTGTGTGTGTGTGTGTTTGAATTAACCATGAACACATCTCTAATTAGCTACTTTACCTGTACAGAGAGAGAGAGAGAGAGAGAGAGAATGTTTAATGGAAGAGCCATTTAATAATCATTGCATTAAAATTCTCTTTATTTTTTAATATTTTTCCATTTAACTTTCATTTGGAAGGAAAGAAAGAGGGAAACACACACACACACACACACACACACACACACACACACACACACACACACACACACACACACACACACACACACACATTTTTTCCTTCATTTTTCTCACTTGAACTTGTCATTATTGTTTTTTTCTTTCTTTTTTTTTGTTGTTTTTGTAATTTCCAAACACTCATTTTACTGCCCTATTTTTTTTCTTCTTTCCTTTGATCTCTTTTTATTGTTTTTTTGTGTGTGTTTATTTCTTCTATTTTTTTCTTTATTTTTTCTCGTTT
>NW_026111261.1:430000-452500 GCF_024679095.1 Eriocheir sinensis | reverse complement strand
CCCTCTAAGCGAGAAAAATGAGAAAAAATCACCACTCACACAAACCATTTCATAATATATATCGAAGCATTTGTGATCAGATTATGTATCATCTATTTTTTTGGGGTTTATATCATGGCACAAATTTGACCCGTCGCTGCTACACGGTAAAGCCACAAATTTGACCCGTCGCTGCTACACGGTAAAGCCACAAATTTGACCCGTCGCTGCTACACGGTAAAGCCACAAATTTGACCCGTCGCTGCTACACGGTAAAGCCACAAATTTGACCCGTCGCTGCTACACGGTAAAGCCACAAATTTGACCCGTCGCTGCTACACGGTAAAGCCACAAATTTGACCAGTCGCTGCTACACGGTAAAGCCACAAATTTGACCCGTCGCTGCTACACGGTAAAGCCACAAATTTGACCCGTCGCTGCTACACGGTAAAGCCACAAATTTGACCCGTCGCTGCTACACGGTAAAGCCACAAATTTGGCCCATCGCTGCTACACGGTAAAGCCACAAATTTGACCCGTCGCTGCTACACGGTAAAGCCACAAATTTGCCCCGTCGCTGCTACACGGTAAAGCCACAAATTTGACCCGTCGCTGCTACACGGTAAAGCCACAAATTTGACCCGTCGCTGCTACGGTAAAGCCACAAATTTGACCCGTCGCTGCTACACGGTAAAGCCACAAATTTGACCTGTCGCTGCTACACGGTAAAGCCAAATTTGACCAGTCGTTGCTACACGGTAAAGCCACAAATTTGACCCGTCGTTAAATTTGACCAGTCGCTGCTACACGGTACGACAATCGGGCAACAGTGGGATACAGGATTAGTGTGGGATTGTCTCTCTACTGTCCTTTTTTTTTCTCTTTTTTTTTTTTTACAGCAGAGGAGACAGCTCAAGGGCGTAAAAAAATGAAGAAAACAATAATGTAAAAAACAAACAAACAAACAAACCCATACATGTTGCATACGGGAACTCATATCAGGACACCTCTCTCTTTTTTTTTTTTTTTACATCAGAGGAGACAGGTCAAGGGCGTAAAAAAAAAGAAATAAATAATGAAAAAAAATAAATCCCATACATGTTGCGTACGGGAACTCATATCAGGACGCCTCTTCTTCTTCTTTTTTTTTTTTTTACAGCAGAGGAGACTTCAATGGCGTAAAAAATGAAGAAAACACTAATGAAAAAAAACTCCCATACATGTTGCGTACGGGAACTCATATCAGAACACCTCTTCTCACGTATTTGACTGCTCTTTCGTCCACCTCTTCGGGTTCTTGACAGGAGCAGCGAGTAGCGGGCTTTTTTTTTTATTGTTTCCGTTTTTTGTGTGCCCTTGAGCTGTCTCCTTTGCTGTAAAAAAAAGAAAAAAAACATTGTCCCCGAGGTCATTGTAGGGTACTGTTGCATACCTTCAGAACAGTCCGGTACAGGAAGGTCTTTTTCAGTTCAATGTATTCACGGTTAACCTTTATTTTGTGTCCTTGAGCTGTCTCCTTTGCTGTAAAAAAAAGAAAAAAAACATTGTCCCCGAGGTCATTGTAGGGTACTCTTGCATACCTTCAAAACAGTGCTATACGGGAAGGTGTTTTTCAGTTCAATGTATTCACGGTTAACCTTTATTTTGTGCCCTTGAGCTGTCTCCTTTGCTGTAAAAAAAAGAAAAAAAACATTGTCCCCGAGGTCATTGTAGGGTACTCTTGCATACCTTCAGAACAGTGCTATACGGGAAGGTCTTTTTCAGTTAAATGTATTCACGGTTAACCTTTATTTTGTGCCCTTGAGCTGTCTCCTTTGCTGTAAAAAAATAAAATCATTGTCCCCGAGGTCATTGTAGGTACTCTTTCATACCTTCAAAACAGTGCTATACGGGAAGGTGTTTTTCAGTTCAATGTATTCACGGTTAAGTTCAAGAAGTATTTTTTCATTTGGTACATCTAAACCTGTGACGCTGGTAGGCTTTCTTCAGGGTCCTGGTGGTCTGCCCAAACCCGTCATGGCGCAGGCAAGTGTTTATAGTGGCGCCAGTTATGCTCGGCTCATGCTGCCCCCCGGGAACTCATTCTTGATTCACTGGACGGTTTCCTCTAGAGTCCGGGTTGATGGCTGGTCTTCAGGACAGCATGTGGGTAGTTTTAGGTTAGTTTCATAAGACATTTCGCTGCCCAAGAACACATATTTGACAAGGCTTTCGTAGGAGTTGTGGGCATTTCCAGGAGTAGTTTTATGACCCTGGTGGTAGTTTGACCCTTCCTCTTTACCGTGAACCTAAGGAAACACTCATTAGAACCCGACTGACCCCGTTTTTGACCTTCAGAAGTAGCTGATGTGAGAAGCGAAAGTGTTTAACAGTACCAACCTTGGGCCACTCGGCGGTGACTGAAAAATCCCAGGTGGCAGCGTGGGGAATCGAACCGACGTTGTCCATGGCGCGGTGAATGCTAGGCCGGAACGCTAACCACTCAGCCACCGCCTACCCTTAGGAACCTTGAGTCTATTTGTGTTTAGATTCGAATTAAAACTATTTCATTCTGCTCAAATTGGTATCCTTGAAGTGTGTGAAGTATTCCATCCCTATTCAAACACACAATTTTGTACTCACTCCTTCTCTCTCTCTCACACACACACACACACACACACACACACACACACACACACACAGGTGCACACTCAGGTGATTTGGCATTACCTGTTGTTGTTAATTACTCTTAATTGGCCCCTCATTACCGGTGTTGACTAATGGCCTGGTTACGGTCCTCTCTCTCTCTCTCTCTCTCTCTCTCTCTCTCTCTCTCTCTCTCTCTCTCTCTCTCTCTCTCTCTCTCTCTCTCTCTCTGCTCGTGTCTGTGTCTTTTTCTCTTTCTAAAAACACTTAGAGAGAGAGAGAGAGAGAAGAAGAAAAAAAAGAAAACCGAATAAAGAAAATAAGAAATATAAGAAAAAAACAAGAAAACAAGAAAATATAAACAAAAAGGAAGAAAATAAACAGTTAAACAAAGAGACAAACAGGAGAGAGAGAGAGAGAGAGAGAGAGTTGTTCACCTGAGGGGGTATCTAACTGAGGTCAAGTCTAGGGCGTAAGGACGCGGAGGAGGAGGAAGAGGAGGAGGAGGAGGAGGAGGAGGAGGAGGAGGAGGAGGAGGAAGCAATGGAATGTAATTGTTGTCTCTGTTTCATCTCCTTCTCTCTCTCTCTCTCTCTCTCTCTCTCTCTCTCTCTCTCTCTCTCTCTCTCTCTCTCTCTCTCTCTCCAATACCTCTGCTTCCTTCTATTTCACCTTCCTAACCTCTCCTCCTCCTCCTCCTCCTCCTCCTCCTCCTCCTCCTCCTTTCCTCCAGGTAGTGATATGTGTGGACAGCGTTGCCACATCTTTCCTCCTCCTCCTCCTCCTCCTCCTCCTCCTCCTCCTCCTCCTCCTCCTCCTCCTCCTCCTCCTCCTCCATCTCCTCCTCCTCCTCCTCCTCCTCCTCCTCCTCCTCCAGTGTTGCCAGATGTCTAGTTTCCCCTCTTGCCCTTTTTCCCCTCACTTTCCTCCTGTTGTAGGTGAGGTTTAGGAGGAGGAGGAGGAGGAGGAGGAGGAGGAGGAGGAGGAGGAGGAGGAGGAAGAGGAGGGTGCAGAGTAATTCCTGTCACCTATGTTATGTGTGGGGGGGAGATGCTCTCTCTCTCTCTCTCTCTCTCTCTCTCTCTCTCTCTCTCTCTCTCTCTCTCTCTCTCTCTCTCTCTCTCTCTCTCTCTCCTGTTTGTCTCTCTTTGTTTGTTTGTTTCTTTATTTTCTTCCTTTTTGTTGATTTTTTCTTGTTTTCTTGTTTTTTTTCTTATTTTTCTTATTTTCTTTATTCGTTTTTTCCTTTTTTTCTTTTTGTTTTTCTTGCATTGTTTTGTCTTCCTCATTTGTACATTTGTTCTTCTCTCTCTCTCTCTCTCTCTCTCTCTCTCTCTCTCTCTCTCTCTCTCTCTCTCTCTCTCTCTCTCTCTCTCTCTCTCTCTCTCTCTCTCTCTCTCTCTCTCTCTCTCTCGTGAAAAATTGCTAATCGCTTGATTCCTTGGTGGCTTAATAGGCCTGAGGAAAAGGAGGAGGAGGAAGAGGAGGAGGAGGAGGAGGAGGAGGAGGAGGAAGAAGATGATGTAGGAAGGTCGGTTAGATAGTCGGAAAGAATGGAGGAGGAGGAGGAGGAGGAAGAGGAAGAAGAAGAAGAAGAGAAGGAGAAGGAGGAGGAGGAGGAGGAGGAGGAGGATATATATTAGGAAGAAAATGATGGAAAGAAAAAAAAGAAGAGAAAAAAAATCACTTTGCGAATGAAAAAGAAGAAAAAAATAAACTCCGAAGATGATGAAAACAATTATAGGGAAGAAGGCAGTTTGAAAGGAAGACAAAAAGATGTTAATTATAATGGAACACCAAAAGAAAACAAAACAAATTCTTAGAAAAAAAAAATTAGTTACAGGAAAATCATTATGGAAGAAGACAGGAATCAGTTTTGAAGCAAGACAAAAAAGAAGAGAAGACAATCGTGGAAGAATTAAAAAAAAGAAGACAAGAAGACAGTTTTAAATGAACACAACAAAAGAATATTAAAAAAAGACAATTATAGAAGAAGACAAGAAAGGAAAACAAAGAAAACAAAGAAGACAAAATAGAAGACATTTAAAGGAACCCGAAAAAAATAAAACAAAATTGATCATGGAAAAAAACAAAAAAAAAAGATAACACGAAATAAATTATGGAAGAAGACAAAACGGAAGACAAGAAGACAATTTTAAATGAAGACAAAAAAGACGACGGAGAGAATTTAAAAGGAAAACAAAATAAAGAAAAAAGTTAACACGAAGACAATTATGGAAGAAAACAAAAAGGAAGACAAAGAAGACAATTTTAAAGGAAGAACACGAAGACAATTTTAAAGGAAGAAAAAAAAGAAAACTACGAGAATTTAAAAGGAAAACAAAAAAAGAAAAGTTAACACGCAGACAATTATGGAAGAAAACAAAAAGGAAGACAAAGAAGAAGACAATTTTAAAGGAAGAAAAAAAAGCCCCATTTCCCAATACCTTCCCAGCAACTCTTAAATTCCCATCTCCAGATCGTTAGGGAAGACACACAGATGGGCCCCACCTGATGTCCCCCCCCCTCCTCCTCCTCCTCCTCCTCCTCCTCCTCCCCTCTTCCTCCTCCTCTTCTCTTCTGCTTCCTTCCTTTCTTCATTTTCCAATTCATTTATTTTTTCCTTTTTTGATTCATGATTTTCTCTTTTCTTCTCTTCTATATTGTCCTCCTCCTCCTCCTCCTCCTCCTCCTCCTCTTTGTCTTCTATCGTTTCCTTCCCTCCTTCCTTCCTTCTCAAGTATTAATTTTTTCACTTATTTTTTCTTCTTTTCATATTTTTCCTCTTCCTCTTACTCCTCTTTCTTCTCCTTTTCTTCTTCCTCTTCCTCCTCCTCCTCCTCCTCTTTTTCTTCTCCTTCCTTCCTTTTTTTTTTTTGGTAATTCTTCCTTCATTTTTTCTTCCTGTCTTCCTTTTGATTTTCTTCCCTTCCCTTCTTCTTCTTCCCTCTTTCTTCTTTCCTCCTCCTCCTCCTCCTCCTCTTCTTTCTTCCTTTATCTCCTTTCCTCCTCCTCCTTCTCCTTTTCCTGGTATTTAATTTCTCATATTTCTCCTCCTCTCTTCCTTCCCTTTCATCCTCCTCTTCTTCCTCCTCCTTTTCTTCTCTTCCTTCCTCCTCCTCTTCCTCTTCCTCTCTTTGACCTTCTTCTTCCTTTCTTCTATTCCTGTTATTCTGTTTTTCTTTATTTTTCTTATTTTCCTTTTCCTGTTTTCTTTTCTGCCTCTCTTTATTCCTCCTCCTCCTCCTCCTCCTCCTCCTCCTCCTCCTCTTCCTCTTCCTCCTCCTCCTCTTCCTCTTCTTCCTCCTTCATCTTCCACTTCCTCTTCATGTTTATTTTCAAGTCTTGGTGGTTTTCCTCCTCCTCCTCCTCCTCCTCCTCTTCCTCCTCGTTTCCTCTTCTTGATCTCCTCTTGTATTTTCTCCCTTCCATTTCCTCCCGATTATTTCTCCTCCTCCTCTTCCTCCTCCTCCTCCGCCTCCTCCTCCTCCTCTTCCTCCTCCATCAAGTAAATCTTTTGTTTTTTTTCTTTCTTTTTTGTTTACTTATTTTTTTTTCGTTTCTTTTTCGTGTTCTGTAAATTTTCTCTTCTTCCTCCTCCTCCTCCTCTTCTTCCTCTTCCTCTTCCTCCTCTTCCTTTACCGGTGCTGTCATCCTTGCAACCTCCACTACCACATGCTCCTCCTCCTCCTCCTCCTCCTCCTCCTCGTCATTTTCCTCCTCCCTCTCTTCCTTCTCTAATCCCTCCATTTCTCACCTCTAAAATTCCTCCTACACTTTACCTTTCCTCCTCCTCCTCCTCCTCCTCCTCCTCCTCCTCCTCCTCTTCCTCTTCCTCCTCCTCTTCTTCCTCCTCCACCATTTTCTTCCTCCACACGAGAGAGAAAAATTGATCTTGTGCTTTCAGGGAGAGAGAGAGAGAGAGAGAGAGAGAGAGAGAGAGAGAGAGTTATATATATTTCCTCCTAAGACTCGTTTGTTCAACCCTCTTACCTCCTATGAGAGAGAGAGAGAGAGAGAGAGAGAGAGAGAGAGATTAAATTTGTTTGTTTTCGATGTTTTCTTTCTTTTTCTTTCTTTTTATTTTGTTCCTTTTTTCTCCTTTATTTTTTCTTTCTTCCTTCTTTCCTTCCTTTCCTCCTTCGTTTCTTCTTGATTTATCTCTCTTCTCTCCATTTCCTGTTTCCTCCTCCATAATACTCTCTTCC
The DNA here is from genome assembly GCF_024679095.1 of Eriocheir sinensis. Taxonomy (NCBI): domain Eukaryota; kingdom Metazoa; phylum Arthropoda; class Malacostraca; order Decapoda; family Varunidae; genus Eriocheir; species Eriocheir sinensis. Next base: position 445,688 of record NW_026111261.1, on the reverse strand, counting down.
GCTTTCCTCCTCCTCCTCCTCCTCTTTCTCCTCTCTCCCTCTTCCTCCTCTTTCTCTCCCCTTCCTCCTCCTCTTCTCCTTTTCTTTCCTCCATTCCTCCCTTTCCCCTTCTCTCTCTCCTTCTTTCTTCTCCTTTTCCTTTCCATTTCCCTTCTTCCTTTTCTTATTTTCCTCTTTTCCTTTTATTTTCATTCTTTTTCTCCAATTTTTCCTTTTTTCTTTCTTCCTTTCCTTCCTTCCTTCATCTTATTCTACCTCCTCCTCCTTCTCTCCCTTCCCTCCATCTTCTTTTTTTCTCTCCCTCTCTCCCTCCCTTTTTCTCTCCTTCTGTTTTCCTCCGTTTCTTTTCTCCTTCACTCACCGTACTGTCTCTCCCTCCCTCCCTCTCTCTCCCTCCTTCCCTCCCTCCTTCCCTCCCTCCTTCATAATTAAGTTGTACTCTTCCTCTTTTCCTTCCTTCCTTCCTTCCTTTCCTTCTTTCTTTCTTTCTTTCTTTCTTTTTTTCTTCCTTCCTTCCTTCCTTCCTTCCTTCCTTTGTTCTCTTTCCCTCCTTTCTAATTCTTCTTCTCCCTTTCTCCCTTCACATATGTTGCTCTTCCCTCCTTCCCTCCCTCTCCTCCCTTTCCCTCCCTCCCTCTCTCCTCTTCATCTCATTCCCTCCTTCACTCCTTATTCCTTCCCTCCTTTCTCTCCTTCACACCGTACTCTCTCTCTCTTCTCCCTCCTTCCCTCCCTCCCTCCTTCCCTCCCTCCTTCCCTCCTTCCATCCTTCATAATTAAATCCTTGGCCAGTCCTTTAATTCCCTCCGAATCAATAATAAATATCAGAGAGAGAGAGAGAGAGAGAGAGAGAGAGCTATGGGATTGGGATAAAGGCGGATGAGGTACAGTGCGAAGAGGAGGAGGAGGAGGAGGAGGAGGAGGAGGAGGAGGAGGATTTGTAAGGGCTGTTATGAATGGAGAGAGAAATAGGAGGAGATGAAGATACACAAGAAGAGAAGAGGAGGAGGAGGAGGAGGAAGAAGAAGAGTAGAGAAAGGAAGAGATGAAAGTAGGAAGAAAAGGAGGAAGGGGAAGAGGAGGAAAGATACGAAAGAAGGAGGAGGAGGAGGAAGAAGAGAAAGGAAGAAAAGAAAATAGGAAGGAAAATTGAGAGAAAAATGAAAAAGCGAAAGAAAAAAGGAGAGAAACAATGGAGGAAAAGGAAAAAGGAAGAAAGGAAGAAGGAAAAAGAGGAGAAAGAAAAACGAAAAAAAAAGAAAAAAGAAAGAAAATGGAAGAAAAGAAGAAAAAACATCGAATTCAAGAGGAGGAGGAGGAAGAAAAAAAAGAAAAATGGAAGAAAGAAGAAAAAGACAGCAAAACGAAGAGGAGGAGGAGAAGGAGGAAGGAAGAAGGAGGAGGAGGAGGAGAAGGAAGAGGAGAAAAAAGAAAAAAAAAGAAAACGAAAGGTAGAAAGGAAATGCAATAAATGAAAATAATGAAGGAAAGAAAAAAGGAGCGAAAAATAAGAGGAGGAGGAGGAGGAGGAGGAGGAGGAAGAAGAAGGAGGAGGAGGGGAAGGAAGACAAGAAGAAAGAAAAGAAAAGAAAATGAAAGATACAAAGAAGGAAAAAAAGAGGAAAAATAAGAGGAGGAAGAGGAGGAGGAAGAGGAGGAGGAGGAGGAAGAAAGAAGGAGGAGGAGGAGGAGAAGGAAGAGAAGAAAAAATAAAATAAGATAAAACGAAAGATACAAAGAAGGAAAAATAAGAGTAAAAATAAGAGGAGGAAGAAGAGGAGGAGGAAGAGGAGGAGGAGGAGGAGGAGGAGGAGGAGGAAGAAGGAGGAGGAGGAGGAGAAGGAAGAGAAGAAAAAATAAAATAAGATAAAACGAAAGATACAAAGAAGGAAAAAAAATGGAAAAATAAGAGGAGGAAGAAGAGGAGGAGGAAGAGGAGGAGGAGGAGGAGGAGGAGGAGGAGGAAGAAGGAGGAAGAGGAGGAGGAGAAGGAAGAGAAGAAAAAATAAAATAAGATAAAACGAAAGATACAAAGAAGGAAAAAAAATGGAAAAATAAGAGGAGGAAGAAGAGGAGGAGGAGGAGGAGGAGGAGGAGGAGGAGGAGGATTACCCAAAGTCTTCCTCCCTTAAATCCTCGGCTCAGGAGGCAGGATTTAGGCGCCGTCGTAAACTTATTAATTCCCTTAAATTCCCGCAAAGAAGGGATTTATTTTTTTATTATTATTTTTATTTATAGTTGAGTCAGCCCTGTAAGCCTTCCCTCCCTCCCCCGTTTTCTTTCTCCCCCTTCCGTTTTCTGTTTCTTTCTATCCGTTTCCCGTTTTCTTTCGTTTTTTTCCTTTATTAATCTTTTTCTACGTTTTCTTTCTCCTCTTCCCGTTTTCTGTTTCTTTCTATCCGTTTCCCGTTTTCTTTCGTTTTTTTTCCTTTATTAATCTTTTTCCCTCCTCCGTTTTCTTTCTCCTCTTCCCGTTTTCTGTTTCTTCTTATCCGTTTCCCGTTTTCTTTAAGTCTTATTTTTTATGGTTTCCTTCTTTATTTTTTTCTTCCCTCTTCCCGCTTTCTATCTGTGCCTGTTTCCCGTTTTCTTCTGTTTTCTTTTGTTATCATTGTTTGTTATTTTCTATTTTGTTTTTATTGTTTGTTTTTGTTTTCTATTAATTTGTTTTCTTGTTTATTTACTTTCTTTAATATTTTCTTCATCTTCCTTCTTTTCTTCCTTTTCTTCTTCGTTTTCTTTCCTATTTTCCTGATTTCAGAGAGAGAGAGAGAGAGAGAGAGAGAGAGAGAGAAACTCCTCCAGTATTCCTCCCTCATCCTCTCTACAATACCTCCGTCAGAAGTCCGGACCGGGAGGAAGAATTGGAGGAGGAGGAGGAGGAGGAGGAGGAGGAGGAGGAGGAGGAGGAGGAGGAGGAGGAGGAGGAGGAGGTGGAGGAGAGTCGATTTAAGATTATTCAGTGAAAACGTAAATACAGAGAGAGAGAGAGAGAGAGAGAGAGAGAGAGAGAGTATCGATATGGTTCCTATAATCTATTTGGTCTTCCTATCTATCATATATTTTAGGGGAAGAGGAGGAGGAGGAGAGGAGGAGGAGGAGGAGGAGGAGGAGGAGGAGGAGGAGGAGGAGGAGGAGGAGGAGGAGGAGGAGGAGGTGATACTGCTATAGAGAAAAATTGCGGTTCAGAGGAGGAGGGAAGAGGAGGAGGAGGAGGAGGAGGAGGGAAGAGGAGGAGGAGGAGGAGGAGGAGGTGTGGTAAAGTATAAACCTCAATTTCGTCTTCCTTTTCCTCTTCCTCTTCCTCCTCTTTCCTCTTACTTTTTTCATGTTTCCTCTTCCTTTTCCTTGTTTTCTTTTTCCTCTTTATTCCATTTTTTTCCTCTTATTCCCTTTTCTTCCCCCTATTCTCTTTTCCTGTTTTCCCTTTCTTTTCCTTTCTTTTCTCCTCTTTCCTTCCTCTTTTTTCCTCTTTCCTGTTTTTTTCCTTGATTTCCTTTTCTCTTCCCCTTTTCCTCTTTTTTTCCTCCTTTTTTCCTCAATTTTCCTGTTTTTTCCATCATTTCCTTCTCTTTCCTTTCTCCTTTTTCCTCTTTTCTTCCTCTTTTTTTCTCTTTTTCCTGTTTTTTTCCTTGATTTCCTTCTCTCATTTCCCCTTTTCCTCTTTTCTTCCTCCATTTTCTCCTCATTTTCCTGTTTTTTCCTTGATTTCCTTTTCTTTCCTTCTCCCTTTTCCTCTTTTCTTCCTCCCTTTTTCCTCCATTTTCCTGTTTTTTCCTTGTTTTCCTTCTCTTTCCTTTCCCCTTTTCCTCTTTTCTTATTCTCATTCTCTTGCTGTTTCTTAATTTTCCTTCCCTTTCTTTTTCTCCTTTTCCTCTCTCTCCCTTTCTCCATATCTCTGTCTCTTTTCCTCCCCTTTCTCATTCCTTTCATTCCTTCCCTTTTTCCTCCCCTCCCCTTTCTTCCCTCCCTTCCCTTCCCTTCCCCTCTTCCCTTATCTCCCTTTTCTTCCTTCCCTTTCCTCCCCTTCCCTTCCCCTCTCTGCAGTAAAATTTTGCATATCAGAGCTTCGAAAAGGCAAGAGACGCTGAATTTTGAAAAGGGCGCCGCGGGGTTGTGAATTTGGGCCTGTAATGTGATTTTTGGTGTGTGTGTGTGTGTGTGTGTGTGTATCGGTCTGTCTGTCTGTCTGTCTGTCTGTCTGTCTCTCTCTCTCTCTCTCTCTCTCTCTCTCTCTCTCTCTCTCTCTCTCTCTCTCTCTCTCTCTCTCTCTCTCTCTCTCTCTCTCTCTCTCTCCTGTCTTTCAATCCCTTTTACTCCCCTCCCTTCACCTGTCAAATTTACTCTCTCTCTCTCTCTCTCTCTCTCTCTCTCTCTCTCTCTCTCTCTCTCTCTCTCTCTCTCTCTCTCTCTCTCTCTCTCTCTCTCTCTCTCTCTCTCTCTCTCTCTCTCTCTCTCTGATCTAACTATATACACACTCCCTTCCTCCCTTTCCTTCTCCTCTCCCTTTCTTTCCTCCCTTCCTCTCTTCCTTTTTCTCCTATTTTCTCTTCCTTTATTTTCCCTTTCTCTTTTCCTTCTCCTATTCCTAGTCTCCCTATTTTTTTATTCTTCCTTTTCCTCTTCGCTTTTCCTCCTCTTTTCTCGTTCCTTTCTATCTTCCTCTCTTCCTATTCTTTATCCCTCTTTCTCTCTCTCCTTTCTCTCTCTTTCTCCTCCTCCTCTTCTCTCTTTTCTCTCCTTCCTCTCCTTTTTCCTTCCTTTCTCCCCTACCTTTCTCTCCTCTCCTTCCCTCCTCCTCCTCCTCCCTCCCTTTCCCTGTACCATTTCTCTCCCTTCTCCCCTCCTTCCCCTCTCCCCCCGTCACCTCACCTGCCCCCCCCACCCCCCTCCTCCTCCTCCCTCACCTGTTAATTGGAAAGAGTGAAACACGCCACTTTTCAGCCCAAGGGGGTCGACGTGCCCCCTGTTTCCTATTCTTGCTAATTTTAACCAATTTCTTCTTTATTTTCCGTTTTTCGCTTTTTTTCGATTTTTATTTTGGTTTTTATTTATTTATTTTTTTTTTATGTTGGGTTGAAGTTTTTTTGGGGGTGGGTGGGTGGGGGGGTCGTGTGTGTGTGTGTGTGTGTGAGAGAGAGAGAGAGAGAGAGAGAGAGAGAGAGAGAGAGAATAAATAAAAGTGGAGGGGGAGTTTAATATGACAGTAAAGGGATTTGGTAGTAGTAGTAGTGGTAGTAGTAGTAGTAGTAGTAGTAGTAGTAATAGTAGTTGTAGTAATGATGTCAATATTTTTTTTTATATCAGTTCAAGGGAAAAAAAAAAAATGAAAGCTGTTCCAGAGGTTACCAGCGGAAGGGGTGAAAGAATAACGATGATGGCTAACTCTTGCATAATGGATTTGGACAGTACAGGGGTGAGCGAGAGTAGAAAGTATACCAGCTGAAGGGATGAAAGAATGGAGATGCTGGTTAACTCTTGCATAAGGGATTTGGACACTATAGGGATGAGCGAGAGTGGAAAGTTGACTAGCGAAAGCGATGAAAGATTGAAGATGCTGGTTAACTCTTGCATAAGGGATTTGGACAGTATAGGGATGAGCGAGACTGGAACGTTTACCTGCGGAAGGGATGAAAGAATAACGATGCTGGTTAACTCTTGCATAAGGGATTTGAACAGTACAGGGATGAGCAAGAGTTGAAAGTTGACCAGCGAAAGCGATGAAAGATTGAGGATGATGGCTAACTCTTGCATAACGGATTTGGACAGCACAGGGATGAGCGAGAGTAGAAAGTATACCAGCTGAAGGGATGAAAGAATGGAGATGCTGGTTAACTCTTGCATAAGGGATTTGGACAGAATAGAGATGAGCAAGAGTGGAAAGTTGACCAGCGAAAGCGATGAAAGATTGAAGATGCTGGTTAACTCTTGCATATGGGATTTGGACAGTATAGGAATGAGGAATAGTTAACCAGCGGAAGGGATGAAAGAATGGAGATATTGGTTAACTCTTGCATAGGGGATTTGGACAGTACAGTGATAAGCTAGAGTAGAAGGCAGTTAGCAAGTTCAGAAGAGCAGTCAGCGTGAAAATATCGATAGAAGATAGAAAGAGAGGCAACATGGCGGCGGAATTTAAGAGGTAGAAGACTATCAGTAAGAGGAGGAGAGATGATGAGACGAAGAATGAAAGGAAAGAAAGAGTGAAGGAAAATATAGTTAGTGGAAAGAAGAAAAGAAGAAACGAAAGAAAAAGTGAAGGAAAATATAGTTAGTGAAAAGAAAAGAAAGGGGAAAGTGGGAGAATGAGAAAATGAAAACTGAGATAATGACGGAAGTAAATGAAGGAATAATGAAGGAAAAAGAGAAAGAACAGAAGAAGAGAGGAAGAAAATAAAAACCGAGAGAAAAGAAGGAAAAAAATAGACTCCACTCCGTCCAAAAGGGGAGTTTGCGTGGAGGAAAAAAAATGATGAAAAAAAAAGTGAATGAAAATAATAGTAGTAATAATAATGATGGAAATAATGATAACAATGACAACAACAGCGGGCCATTATGTCGCGTTTTGGGCCATTAACGCCGTAATGAAGATGCTAATTTTGGAACTCCTTTTTTTTTGCCCTGAAATTGCGATATAGATGATGGTTGATTATTATTATTATTATTATTATTATTATTATTATTATTATTATTATTATTATTATTAGTAGTAGTAGTAGTAGTAATAGTAGTAGTAGTAGAATTGATTTTGATACTAACTAAATTCCCGTTGCTACTACTACTACTACTACTACTACTACTACTACTACTACTACTACTACTACTACTATTACTACAATTTCTATATTTACTCTTCATTCTGTGTGTGTGTGTGTGTGTGTGTGTGTAAATACTACACACACACACACACACACACACACACACACACACACACACATTATAACGCTTAACAAACAAACAAACAAACAAACAAACAGGAGCCTTGATAACAAGCAACATAAGAGTCGTAAAGCCTCTCCCTTTCTCTCCCTTCCTTTCTCTCCCTTCCTCTCTCTCTCTCTCCCTTTCTCTTCCTCTTTTCCCCCCTTTCCTCCTAATCTCCCTTCTTCTCTCCCTCCCTGTTCTTTCTCCCTTTCTCTTTCCTCCCTTTTATCTCCCTTCCCCTTCTCTCGCTCCTCTTCTCTCCCTTTCCTTCATTTTATCTCCCTTGTTCTCTTTCTCTCCCTTCATCTTTCCTCCTCATTCCTCTCCCTTCCTTTCCGCTTTCTCCCCTGTCTCTCCCCTTTTCCCCCTCCCTCTCTCTCCTTCCCTTTCTCTCCCTTTCCTCCCTTCCCTCCGCGCAGTGTTGCCATATGCAGTAGAGGTGAATTTTGTCAGTGTTACCAGCGCGGGAAAGTTTGTGATGTCAACAGGATTTTGTAAGATTTAATTATGCACAGCCGAAGGGAAGGGATGGGATGGGATGGGATGGGATGGGATGGGAAGAGAAGGGATGGGATAGATAGGGAAGGGATAGGTTGAGATAGGCTTTGCTGGGAAGGGAAGGGAAGGGAAAAGATGGGAGTTGGTATGGGATGGAAGGGATGGGATGTGATGGGAAGGGTTGGGATAGGAAGAGAAGGAAAGGGATAGGTTGGGATAGGCTTTGCTGGGAAGGGAAGGGAAGGGATGGGATGGGAAGGGATGGGATGGGTTGGGTTGGGATGGGAAGAGAAGGAAAGTGATAGGTTGGGATAGGCTTTGCTGGGAAGGGAAAGGAAGGGAAGTGATGGTTAGGGAAGGGAACGGAAGGGAAGGAAAGGGATAGGTTGAGATAGGTTTTGCTGGGAAGGGAAGGGAAGGGAAGGGAAGGGAAGGGAAGGGAAGGGAAGGGAAGGGAAGGGAAAGGAAAGTATGGGAAGGGATGTGAAGGGAAGGGAAGGGATGGGAATAGAAAGGAGTGGAAAGGAAATTTTGGAGAGGGAAAAAGAGTTGAAAAAAGTACGGAATAGAAGAAAAAGAGTTGAGGAAAGGAAAGGAAAAGAGAGAAAAGGAAAGGAAAGGAAAGGAAAGGAAATAAATAAATAATGAAAGAAAGTAGAAAGGAAAAGACGAAAAAAGAGGGAAAAAGAAGAGGAAGAATACATAGAGAAGAGAGAGAGAGAGAAGTGAAGTGTGAAAAGGGATGAACCGCTTTGCTAGGCATCACTGTTTGAGGTGCCTCCCCCCCCCCTCCCTTCCTCCTTCTCCTTCCTTTCTCCTTCCTCCTCAACTTCCTTCTCTCCCTCTTCTCTCCTCCTCCCCTTCATTTCCTCTCCTTGTTTGTCCCTTCTCTTCCCTTCCCTTCCCTTCCCTTCCCTTCCCTTTCATTCCTTTCCTTTCTCTTCCCTTCCCTTCCATTCCATTCCCTTCCTTTCCTTTCTCTTCCCTTCCCTTCCCTTCCATTTCATTCCCTTCCCTTCCATTCCCTTCCTTTCCCTTCCCTTCCCTTCCCTTCCTACTCTTCTCCCTTCTTCCTGGTCTCCTCTCCTTCTCTCCCTTCCCTTCCCTTCCCTTCCCTTCCCTTCCCTTCCTCTCTTCTCTCCATTCCTTCTCCTTCCTTCCTCACTTGTCTTTCTTCTTCCTTCCTTCCTTCCTTCCTTCCTTCCTTCCTTCCTTCTTTCCTTCCTTCCTTCCTTCCTAATCTGTTTGTCTTCCTCTTCCTTCCTTCTCTCCCTTCCTTTCTTTCCTTCCTCTCCCTTTTTTTCTTTCTCTTTCACTTTTTCTTTTTTTCTCCTCCCTCCCTTCTTCCTTTCTTCCTTCCTTAACTCTTTTCTCTCTCTCTCTCTCTCTCTCTCTCTCTCTCTCTCTCTCTCTCTCTCTCTCTCTCTCTCTCTCTCTCTCTCTCTCTCTCTCTCTCTCTCTCTCTCTCAAGTAGGCGGGAACGGTCACGGTTTGCTAATCTGATGTAATCTCTCTCTCTCTCTCTCTCTCTCTCTCTCTCTCTCTCTCTCTCTCTCTCTCTCTCTCTCTCTCTCTCTCTCTCTCTCTCTCTCTCTCTCTCTTTCTTCTCTTAAATTTACATCCATTTCATCTCCTCCTCCTCCTCCTCCTCCTCCTTCTCCTCCTCCTCCTCCTCCTCCTCCTCCTCCTCCTCCTCCTCCTCCTCGTCGTCACCACTACAACAAATTCAATTACCTAAACAACAACTTACTCTCCTCCTACTACTCCTCCTCCTCCTCCTCCTCCTCCTCCTCCTCCTCCTCCTCCTCCTCCTCCTCCTCCTCCTCAGAAATAAAGGAGGATTTAATTATCTTCTCGACTGGGCTGAGGAAGATTAGTCAGCAAGGATTGAAGGGGATTGACAAGAGGATTAAGAAGGGGAGGGGATTTTAACACGTGCCCAGGAGGAGGAGGAGGAGGAGGAGGAGGAGGAGGAGGAGGAAGTGGGAGAAGGAGGAGAAAAGGAGGAAGGGAAGGGAAGGAAGGAGGAGAGGAAGAAGGAAGAGAGGAAGGAAAGGAAGGGAGGAAGGAAAGGAAGGAAGGAAGGAAAGGAGGAAGGGGAAGGGAAGGAAGGAAGGAAGGGAAGGAGGAAGGAAGGAAAGGAAGGGACGGGGAAATGGGCGGGAGGGAAAATGTGTTTATATATTTATTTTTCTTTATTTTTTTGGTTATTTTTTTCTTTCATATTTTTTTATCGAATTTTTGTTTTTTTTTAATATTTTTTTATTTTTTATTTTTCTTGTTGATTTCTTCTTCCATCCTTCCTTCCCTTCCCTTCCTTCCCTTCCCTTCCTTTCCCTTTCCTTCCTTCCTTCCCTTTTTCCTTCTTTCCTTCATTCCCTTCCCTTCTTCCTTCTTTCCTTCCTTCCCTTCCTTCCTTCCTTCCTTCTTTCCTTCCTTCTCTTCCTTCTCTTCCTTCCCTTCCATTCTTCCTTCTTTCCTTCCTTCTTCCTTCCTTCCTTCCCTTCCCTTCCTTTCCCTTCCGTTCCCTTCCTTCCCTTCCCTTCCCTTCCTTTCCCTTCCCTTCCCTTCCCTTCCCTTCCCTTCCCTTTCTTCTCCCTTTCGTTTTTCCACAGTATATTTTCTTCTCTTTCCTCCTCCTCCTCCTCTTCCTCCTCCTCCTCCTCTTCCTCCTCCTCCTCGTCCTCCTCCTCCAATTGTTTTCCTTCCTCTTATCTTCCTTCATTACCTCCTCTCTCTCTCTCTCTCTCTCTCTCTCTCTCTCTCTCTCTCTCTCTCTCTCTCTCTCTCTCTCTCTCTCTCTCTCTCTCTCTCTCTCTCTCATCTATTCTTTTTTATTATATTTTTCCTTTCATTTAGTCTTTCTGCTCCTCCTCCTCCTCCTCCTCCTCCTCCTCCTCATCTTCTTCCTCCTCCTCCTCCTCCTTCTCCTCCTCTTCTTCCTTTCTTTATTATCTCTATTTATGTTTTAATTTCTTTTCTTATTTCTTTATTTATCTGAGAGAGAGAGAGAGAGAGAGAGAGAGAGAGATGAATTCAGTGAGCGAAAGGGAGAGAGAGAGAGGGAATAGAAAGGAAGGGAATCGGAGAAGAGGAGGAAGAGTAACTAGAGGAGGAGGAGGAGGAGGAGGAGGAGGAGGAGGAGGAGGAAGAAGGGTGTGGTCCTTAGAATGATTAAATTGCAAATGTGGAAGAGAGAGAGAGAGAGAGAGAGAGAAACGGATCGATAAACAGAAAGGCAAACAACAAGTGTATCGTCTTAGTGTTTTAGGTGTTTGGGGACAGTGGTGGTGGGCTGCTGAATCCAAAAATCACACAATGGTTTTCCTCAATCAGGTCAACTGTATTTTATTTATCCCCACAAGATATTTTTTTAACACGTCCGGGTATTTTCTCTTTATATGAGGCAAAATTCTTCATTATATCTTTAAACAAACGAATTCTGAAAAGTTTACATGCGCCGGTTTCTGACTAACGGAAGATGAACTTTTTATTGTGCCAACCGTCCGGGTCAGCAAGTACCCGTAGTGTCTGTGGACGTGGGACAGTGGGACACAGCTCAGCACTACACGGAAAAGGACTGCCGGCCTGTACGCGAGGAACTAGTGCCCTGCAGATCAAGGAACGTCGTAAACAACCCTCTGGTGGACGGAGACAGAACACTCCTCCCACCGCTGCACGTCAACAACATCGGCGGCTTCATCAAACAGTCCACCGAGGCCCTGGACGAGGATGGCGGCTGCTTCACTTGCTTGTCCCACGCTTTTCCGGGATTGACCACCACGGAGAAGTTGCAAGCTGGCATCTTTGACGGTCCTCAACTCCGTCAGCTCATCAGAGATCCAGAATTTGAAAACTCAGTGAACGAATCTGACCTTGCTTTTGGCCGCCTCTTCTGAATCTTTTTTTTAGGAGCAGCGAGTAGCGGGCTTTTTTTATTATTGTTTTTTTTGTGCCCTTGAGCTGCCTCCTTTGTTGTAAAAAAGAAAAAACTAACTAACTGGAGGCGTGGAAGGCTTTTGTTCTTGTCGTGAAGAACTTTACTGGCAACAAGACGGCCAGGGACTACGCCGAACTTATGCCCAATACGCTGACTGCTTGCAGGAACCTCGGATGCAACATGAGAATCAAAATGCATTACTTGTTCTCACATATTTACCTTTTTCCTGAGCGTCTGGGATCAATGAGCGACGTACAGGGGGAGAGATTACATTAGGACACGAAGGAGATGAAGCCCAGACGAATTTGACCTTGCTTTTGGCTACCTCTTCTATTTCTTTTATGGGAGCAGCGATTAGCAGGCTTTTTTATTATTGTTTTTTTTGTGTGTGCCCTTGAGCTGCCTCCTTTGTTGTATAAGGAAAAAAAGAAGGGTATCAGGGACGGCTGCTTTCTGTTGGACGCTGAAGACAGATTTCCCTGCCGCTGAGCATTCTGGGAGTTCCAAGAAACGGAGGTTCATACCCTGAATTTTGAACATTGATGACCTAATATCCAATTTAAATGTACTTACCTTCATCAATGTCTGCTATTCAATGTACACTTATCAATTTTTGTAACATTTAATATATGAATTGTGTCAGAAAACGATTTTTTTTTATCTTAACCTATTTTGGATGAGAAATATTAACAAAAGTCAACCGAAAATGTCAGAAAATGGTAATTGATTTAGTTATAAGATTGAACTTTTTAAAAACCGACTTGAAAAAACTTAGACAACTTACACATTTTTTTTGGAACCCAGTGTAATATTAATAACAACAACAATAATAATAATAATAATAATAATAATAATAATAATAATAATAATAATAATAATAATGATCACAAAAACAGGAACAACAAAAAGAAAAAAGAAAAAGCGAAAGAGAGGAAGAATAAAATAATCTGATGAAGAAGTCCAAAGGAGGGAAGAGAAGAAAGGAAGAAGGGAAGATAAAAAGAGGAATAATGAGAGGAGGGGAAGAGGAGGAGGAGGAGGAGGAGGAGGAGGAGGAGGAGGAGGAGGAGGAGGAGGAGGAGGAGGAGGAGAGACAAAAGAAGAGAAGAAGACGAAAATGAAGAATCAGGAATAAAATGAAAGGAACGAGGAGGAGGAGGAGGAGGAGGAGGAGGAGGAGGAGGAGGAATAAGAGAAATATAAAGAAGCAAAAGTGTAAATATATCTTCCCTTCTCTCTCTCTCTCTCTCTCTCTCTCTCTCTCTCTCTCTCTCTCTCTCTCTCTCTCTCTCTCTCTCTCTCTCTCTCTCTCTCTCTCTCTCTCTCCCCTCATCTTCTTTGTTCCTCTTTTCGCTTTCATCTAAATTATTATTCTTATTTATTTTCTTCTTTTCGTTTTTTTTCTGCTTTTCTTTTTGTTTCTTTTATTTTTCCCTCTCCTCTTTTTTTCTTCTTTTCTACCTTTCATGTTTCCTTCTCTTCCTTCCTTCCTTCCTTCCTTCCTTCCATTTCTCCTTTTAATTTCTTCTTCTTTCTTCACTTTTTCTTCCTTTTCTCTTTTCTTCCTTATTTTGTTTTTCCTTTCTTCCTTCATTCCTTTTCGTTTTTTCCTTCTCCCTTCCTTCCTTCTTTCCTTCCTTCCATCCTTTCTTTCTTTCTTTCTTCCTTTCTTCCTTCCTTCCTCCCTTCCTTCCTTCCTTCCTTCCTTCCTTCCTTCCTTCCTCTCTTCCATCCTTCCTCTCTTCCATCCTCCCTCCCTTCCTTCCTTCCTTCCTCTCTTCCATCCTCCCTTCCTTCCTTCCTTCCTTCCTCTTTTCCATCCTCTCTTCCTTCCTTCCTTATTTCCTTCCTCTCTTCCATCCTCCCTTCCTTCCTTCCTTCCTTCCTCTCTTCCATCCTCCCTTCCTCCCTTCCTTCCTCCCTCTCTTCCATCCTCCCTTCCTTCCTTCCTTTCTTCCATTCTTCCTTAATTCCTTCCTTCCTTCCTTCCTTCCTTTCTACTTCATTCCTCCTATATTTCCTTCATCTTCCTCTCCCTTCCTCCCTTACCTTACCTCACACCCTCCTTCTCCCTTCCCTTATCTCTCTCCCTTTCCCTCCCTCCCTCCCTCCCTCCCTCCCTCCCTCCCTTTCTTCCGAGGGGAATCGAACAAGAGACAACCAGTTTCGAGTCTACCTGTCAGTCACCTTCTCGGCTATCACCTTATCTCTCTCTCTCTCTCTCTCTCTCTCTCTCTCTCTCTCTCTCTCTCTCTCTCTCTCTCTCTCTCTCTCTCTCTCTCTCTCGCTCTCTCAGTTTTGATGTATGTGTCTATCTGTGATGAGAGAGAGAGAGAGAGAGAGGGAGAGGGAGGGAGGGAGGGAGAGGGACGCAAGACAAGGGAAGGGAAGGGAAGATAAAGGGAGGGAAGGGGAGGAGGAAAAAAAAGAAGGTAAGATATGAGAGAGAGAGAGAGAGAGAGAGAGAGAGAGAGAGAGAGAGAGAGAGATAAGGGGTGTAAGGGAGAGGAAGGTAAGGGAATGGAAAAGAAGAGAAGGGTAAGGAAAGGAAAGAGGAAGGAAGAAAGAAAGAAAGAAAGAAAGAAAGAAAGAAAGAAAGAAAGAAAGAAAGAAAGAAAGAAAGAAAACATATAAGGAAAATTGACACACACACACACACACACACACACACACACACACACACACACACACACACACACACACACACACACACACACACACACACACACACACACACACACACACACACACACAGACAGACAGGTGTACGCAGGTGGCTCAAGATTAATTACCTTTGATTGATAGGTGAGGATGGGACCCAACACCTGCCCCTTCACGGCCCTTCCTTGCCTTCCCTTCCCTTCCCTTAACTTTATTTCCCTTCCCTTCCCTTCCCTTCCCTTCCCTTCCCTTCCCTTCTCTTAACTTTATTTCCCCTCCCTTCCCTTCTCTTTCCTTTCCTTTCCCTTCCATTCTCTTTCCTTTCCCTTCCATTCCCTTCCCTTCCCTTCCCTTCAAGTCCTTTCCTTCCCTTCCCTTCCCTTCTCTTTACGTCCCTTCCCTTCCCTTCTCTTCACGTCTCTTCCCTTCCCTTCCTTTCCCTTTCCTTCCCCTAACTTTATTTCCCTTCCCTTCTCTTTCCTTTCCTTTCCCTTTCATTCTCTTCCCTTGTTCTTCCCTTTCCCTCGTCTTCCCTTCCCTTCACTTCCCTTTCCCTCCCTTCTCTTTCCTTTCCTTTCCCTTCCATTCTCTTCCCTTGTCCTTCCCTTCCCTTCCATTCCCTTCTCTTCCCTTCCTTTTTTCTCCCTCTATTTCTTCCTCCTTTCTCTTCTCACATCTTCCTCCATTTCTCTTCCATTCTCTTCATCTTCCTCCTCTCCATCGTTTCTTCCCTTCCCTCCCCCTCCCTTCCCTTCTTTCCCTCCCTTCTCTCCCTCTTTCCTCCGGGGAGAGAAGTTACCTCCCTTCGCCCTTCCCTCTCATCCTCGCACCTGTGAGAGAGTTAAGGCACACCTTGATTAATTAGAGAGAGAGAGAGAGAGAGAGAGAGAGAGAGAGAGAGAGAGAGAGAGAGAGATGGGTTTAACGAGATGAAAAGGGAGAGAGAGAGAGAGAGGGAGGGAGAGAGGGAGAGAAGGGAGAGAAAAATTTACATCACTAAATAAATAACTTGTATCCAAATCCTTCCTCCTCCTCCTCCTCCTCCTCCTCCTCCTCCTCCTCCTCCTCCTCCTCCTCAATCTTTCACTCTCCTCGTCATTCTCCTTCCCTTCCTCTCCCTCCTTACCTTCTTAACTTATTTCCCTCCTCCTCCTCCTCCTCCTCCTCCTCCTCCTCATCCCAGAATCCCTTTCACACCAAAATCTAGTTTAGAAATTCCCTCCTTTCAATCGCCTCAAAAAGCTGTTTCCCATTTTCTATGAAGCTCCAACACCCCCTCCCGTTTTCTGTTCATCTCTCTCTCTCTCTCTCTCTCTCTCTCTCTCTCTCTCTCTCTCTCTCTCTCTCTCTCTCCTCCTCCTCCTCCCATTTTCTTTTGCGAGGAAAATATGTAAACAGTTTTTCAAGGGGGGACTAAATCGAATTTGTTCTCTTTCTCTCTTTCTCTCTCTTTCTTTCTATATTGTTTTCCTTTTATTTCTTTATCCCTTCCTCTCCTCCCCCCCCTCTCCCTCTCTCTCTCTCTCTCTCTCTCTCTCTCTCTCTCTCTCTCTCTCTCTCTCTCTCTCTCTCTCTCTCTCTCTCTCTCTCTCTCTCTCTCTCTCTCTCTCATTTTTATTATTGTTGATATTTTCCTTTTTTTTTAGTTTAATTGTAAGAGAAGGG
>NW_026111261.1:415000-417500 GCF_024679095.1 Eriocheir sinensis | reverse complement strand
TTCGTTTTTTGTTTTCCCTTCTGCTTTTTTTATCATCTTTTTCTCTTTCTCCTCTTCCTCCTCCTCCTCCTCCTCGTCCGCGATGTTGTTTTCTTTATTGTTTGTTTTTGTTTGTTATATAACGTGTGTGTGTGTGTTTGTGTGTGTGTATGTGTGTGTGTGTGTGTGTGTGTGTGTGTGTGTGTGTGTGTGTGTGTGTGTGTGTGTGTGTGTGTGTGTGTGTGTGTGTGTGTGTGTGTATTAATCTGTCTTCATCTATGAGAGAGAGAGAGAGAGAGAGAGAGAGAGAGAATAGCGATATTGGAAAGTAAGGAAAATGTCACGGAAATTAAAGAAAAGGAAGGAAAATAGAAAAGAAAATATAGAAAAATCATTAATTTACTTTTCTTTATTCCCTTTTATTTTCTCATTTTCATTTTTCTTTATCTTTTTTTATTTCCTATCTAATTCTCTCTCTCTCTCTCAGTACTTTTAGCAATATTCTCCACATATATTACACCATTATCGACTCTCTCTCTGCTCACTGTCAGTTTGTTTATTCCGTTCCTTGTCTCTCTCTCTCTCGTAATATATCATAACAAAATATTTCCTCTTTCCTTCGTCAAACCTTTTTTTACATATCTCTTCGAAATAGTGTTGTTTTCATTCTCCTTTCCTGAAATAAATGGGAAAAGAAAATGAGGAAAAATTGGACGCGTTTCCCCTTCGAAAGTTAAAGTTATGACGGTGATAGAAAACGAGGATAAAGGAATAGAGAAAAAGAAATGAAAATCTACGGTATATATGTGTAACCTTTTATTTACGTTTACTCGATGCAAAACAGAGGAAGGCAAATGAGATAAATAGATACTTTTGACACTTACATAAAAAGATGTCATATAGAAAACGGATTTAATACCACAAGAAAAATACAGATTCGCTAAAATTCACACTTCAGCTGAAAGAAAATATACATAACGTCAAATACAAATAGTTTCGTTTCCTCTACAAACTCCTGTTGAAATAAAATGTATATAGAAGACGGATTTAATACCACAAGAGAAATATAGATTAGTTGAAATAAAATGTATATAGAAGACGGATTTAATACCACAAGAGAAATATAGATTCGCTAAAATTTACACTTCATTGGAAAGAAAATATACATAACGTCGAATAGAAATAGTTATGTGTCCCCTAAAAACTTCTGTTGAAATAAAACATTTATAGAAAACGGATTTAATACCACAAGAGAAATATAGATTCACTAAAATTCACAGTTCAGTGGAAACAAAATATAAAAAAAACTCAAATACAAATAGTTTCGTTTCCCGTAAAACCTTCTATTGAATTAAGATATATATAGAAAACGGATTTAATACCACAAGAGAAATACTGATTCGCTAAAATTTACATTTCAGTGGAAAGAAAATTAAAAAAAAGTTAAATACAAATAATTGCGTTTCCCCTAAAAACTTCTCTTGAAATAAAATATATATAGAAAACGAATTTAATACCACAAGAGAAATACAGATTCGCTAAAATTAACAGTTCAGTGGAAAAAAATATATAAAAAAAGTCAAATAAGAATAGTTAAGTTTCCCCTAAAAACTTCTGTTGAAATATAATATACAAACGTCAACTAATACAAATAGCTTCGTCTACCCCTAAATATTAATGTTATGCATATAGAAATAGGGAATTTATAATGGAATAAAAAGATAAATTCGCGGAAATATCGATTTTAGGGCAAACTCAAACATCAAACACAGGCAAATTATTTCACTGGATAAGTTTGCCTCTCGAAATAATAATAATAAAAAAAGTAGGAAACGATATTAAAAAGAAAAACAAGTTGGTATCCCTGTTCCCCGTTTTCTATCAATTAAAAGTAGTAGCGAATGATATAAGGAATAGCAAGATTAATAGAAAACGGGAAACCTTACTTGTTTTGAGAAGGAAAACGGGACATTGGTTGAGAGAGAGAGAGAGAGAGAGAGAGAGAGAGAGAGAGAGAGAGAGAGAGAGAGAGAGAGAGAGAGAATTTTTTTTACATAGAATTACATAGATAACCAGACCACACAGGCTCTAAGGCCCAAACTAGGTGGTCTGTCTCAAACCTATGTGACAGAGAGAGAGAGAGAGAGAGAGAGAGAGAGAGAGAGAGAGAGAGAGAGAGAGAGAGAGAGAGAGAGAGAGAGAACTGTGGGTTGGGATTATTCTCTTCACTTGAATGGATGCTTTTAAAAAGAGAGAGAGAGAGAGAGAGAGAGAGAGAGAGAGAGAGAGAGAGAGAGAGAGAGAGAGAGAGAGAGAGAGAGAGAGAGAGAGAATCTTTGCTCCTTTATTTTCCACTCCTCCACTTCACACTTCTTCCATCATTTCCTCCTCCTCCTCCTCCTCCACCTCCTCCTCCTCCTCCTCCTCCTCCTATTTTTTCTTCCCCTCTTCGTTTTCTTCCAATCTGCACCACAACAACCACAATACCTTCTTCTTCCTCTTCCTCCTCCTCCTCCTCCTC
>NW_026111261.1:362500-407500 GCF_024679095.1 Eriocheir sinensis | reverse complement strand
GGGAGAAATTGAGAGAGAGAGAGAGAGAGAGAGAGAGAGAGAGAGAGAGAGAGAGAGAGAGAGAGAGAGAGAGAGAGAGAGAGAGAGAGAATCATCCAATCATTGTCTGTCATTTTTCTATTGCACTTTTTTTCTTGTTATTTATTGTCTTCTTTGTCTTCTTCTTCTGTTCGTAAAGAAAGAAAGAAAGAAAGAAAGAAAGAAGTAAGAAAAAAGAAAGCAAGGAAATTAAAAGAAGAAAAAGAAAGGAATTGAGGAGGAGGAGGAGGAGGAGGAGGAAGACAAGAACTGAAGAAAGAAAGACAAAGAAGAAAATTAGAATGAAGAAAAACGAGGAAGAGAGAAATAAGAAAGAAGTGAATATAAGAGAAAATAAAGAAAGAAATGAGAAAGAAAGAAAGAAATGAAGAAGAAAAACGAGAGAAAAAAATATAAAAATGAGAAGCAAGAAAAAAAAGAAAATAAAGAAGAAAAACGAGAGAAAGAAAAAAGAGAAAGAAATGAATGAACGAGAAAATAAAGTAAGAAAGAAATGAAGAAGAAAAACGAGAAAAAGAGAAAAAAGAAAGAAATGAATGAACGAGAAAATAAAGTAAGAAAGAAATGAAGAAGAAAAACAAGAAAAAGAGAGAAAAAGAAAGAAATGAATGAACGAGAAAAAAAGAAAGAAAGAAATGAGAAACGAGAAAAAAATGAAGAAAGAAATGAAAAAGAAAGAAAGAAAAGAAAAACGAGGAAAAGAGAGAAAAAAGAAAGAAGTGAATGAACGAGTGAATGAATGATTGAATGAGAAGGAAGACAAAGAAAACAAGGAAAAAAAAGCAAGGAAAATGGGGAAAAGAAAGGAAAGAAAAGAAAAAAAGAAAATAGAAAGAGAGATAGGGAAAATTTTAACAACCAAAAGACAGATAGATAGATAGACAGATAGATAGATAGATAGATAGATAGAGAAATATAAATTGTAACGCAAAAATAGATAAAAATATTGATAGATCAGAGATAGACACACACACACACACACACACACACACACACACACACACACACACACACACACACACACACACCTTTCACAAACAATCACCCTGGGTCATTAACAACAGGTAGAGGATGACTTACAGGTATGAAGGCGTGTCACGTGACCTGCCCATCAGCCTAGGTAACTACTTGATTGTCCGTGTGTGTGTGTGTGTGTGTGTGTGTGTGTGCGTGTGTGTGTGAGCTTGATAGATTGTCAGATGTAAGGGAATTGGATGGGGTTCAAAAGAGAGGAAGGGAAGGGATGGGAATGGAAAGGAAGGAAAGGAAAGGAAGGGAAGTGATGGGAAGGGAAGGGAAGGGAAGGGAAGGGAAGGGAAGTGAAGGGAAGTGAAGGGAAGGGAAGGGAAGGAAAATGAAGGGAAGGGAAGGGAAGGAAAGGGAAGGGAAGGGAAGGGTAAGGGAAGGGAAGGAAAGGGAAGGGAAGGGAAGGGAAGCGAAGGGCTGGGAAGGGAAGGGAAAAGAAAGTAAAGAGAGATAAAGATAAGAAATAGGAAGAGAAAGAAAGGGAAGGGAAAGGAACGGGAGAGACAGTAAGATAATGCCTGATAAGAAAGATTTGAAGGGAAGGAAAGGGGGAAGAGGAGGAGGAAGAGGAGAGGAGGAGGAGGAAGAGGAGGAGGAGGTAAGGGAAGAGGAAGGGAGGAAGAGGAGGAAGAGAGAGGAAAAAAAAGTTAATCTGATCCCATTATTTTTTATTTTAATTTCTTGATTCTTTGATTTATTTGTGTGTTGAGAGAGAGAGAGAGAGAGAGAGAGAGAGAGAGAGAGAGAGAGAAGGATTATTCCCTCTCGCTTAGTCATCCTCTTTTTTTTCCTCCTCTTCCTCCCTCCCCTCCTTCTCCTCTTCTTCTTCCTCCTCCTCCTTTTTTTTCATCTTCTTTCTCTTTTCCTTTTTTATTTTCGCATTTTTTCTCCTCCTCCTCCTCCTCCTCCTCCTCCTCCTCCTCGTCTTCCTCCTCCTCTTCCTCTTTTTCTGGTCTTTCTCGTCTTCCTCTTCTGTTGTCGCATGCCTCCTCCTCCTCCACTTCCTCCTCCTCCTCCTCCTCCTCCTCCTCCTCCTCCTCCGTTTACAAAGTCAACACTCCTCCAAGAAGTCTCTCCAAGTGACTGTCTGTAATGAAGAGTTTCCTCCAGTTTTTCCTCCGTTTCCTCCAATTTTTTCCTCCACCTTTTTTTTCGTAATTTCTTTCCTCCATTTTCTCTTTTTTTCCTTCACTTTTACTTTCGTGCTTTTAATTATTCTTCTTTTCCTCTCCCTTCCTCCTCCTCCTCCTTTCTCTCTCTCTCTCTCTCTCTCTTCTTCATTCATGCGTTATTCTCCCACCATCCTCCCTTTCAAACTTTGCCTCCTCCTCCTCCTCCTCCTCCTCCTCCCCCTCCTCCTCCCCCTCCTCCTCCTCCTCCTCCCTTAACTTATGGGTAAATACAGAAGCGAAGGGAAAATTTCTTTGATAATCTGAGTGTGAAATTCGTAGGCGTGAGGGAGATTAGATTAAAAGGAGGAGGAGGAGGAGGAGGAGGAGGAGGGCAGAGGTTAGGGAGGATTGGAAAGGTTAGGGCTGCAAGGGTTGGAAGAGGAGGAGGAGGAAGAAGGGAAACAGAGGAAAAGAAAAACAGAAAACAAACTCGGAGAAGGAAGAGGAAGAAGATAGGAAGAACAGAAAGAGGAAAACAAAAAAAAAAGTGGGTATGGAAGTAGGAGGAGAAGGAGGAAATGGGATTGGAGAATTATGGATTGGGAGGGAAGGAATACATAGGAATACATAGGAAGAACAGACCCCAGAAGACCTATCGGCTTATGGGGAGGGTGTCTGTTTACTACCGCTACTACTAGTAATCTACGTGTGGCAGGACAGGACAGAATAGATGAAGGTTTAAGGAAGAAAGGGACATGGGAATTTTACAGTAAAGAGAGAAATAAGAGGAAATTACTACCCTCAACTTACGCTACTGGTGACCTAAGCTGCGGGGGAAGCTAACATGCCTTTGGGTTGTACTCGTGCTGCAGTCTGCCTGAAACATTCGAAAAAGGGTCAGTACACAGTTTATGTCGTTGATCCTTGAAACATTTAAAAGCTTGTGTTTAATTGGACTCTTCACGATCGGGTATTAGTTTCAGGGGTCACAGGTAAAGAGGTTCGATCAGCGTTGCCAGATTATCGTATTCACCACGTCGTCTTTATTACTTTTAAGCCTCAAACTCTCGTACCTACACAAATCACGACAGAAAATTGAAGTTAGCGTTAAAACTCCTATTTATTGATGTTTGTTTGTTTGTTTTTGCTATAGTTATTGGTCAGAAACTAGGAAAATGCAATGAGATGAGTACGATAATTTGGCAACGCTGGGTTCGATCCTCGTCTACCTTCGTTATGAGTGTACGCTCCAGTATCTTGTTGACCTTACTGTTCCCGCACCTCACTCATCAGATGTATGTTGCGTACATTAAGGGGATCAAGTCGTATTGGGGAGAGGGTTCCAATCGTTTAGAGAAGGTTCCAATCGTTTAGAGAAGGTTCCAATCGTTTAGAGAAGGTTCCAATCGTTTATAGAAGGTTCCAATCGCTTAGAGTAGGTTCCAATCGCTTATAGAAGGTTCCAATCGTTTATAGAAGGTTCCAATCGCTTACAGAAGGTTCCAATCGCTTATAGAAGGTTCCAATCGCTTATAGAAGGTTCCAATCGCTTATAGAAGGTTCCAATCGTTTATAGAAGGTTCCAATCGCTTATAGAAGGTTCCAATCGTTTATAGAAGGTTCCAATCGCTTATAGAAGGTTCCAATCGTTTATAGAAGGTTCCAATCGTTTATAGAAGGTTCCAATCGTTTATAGAAGGTTCCAATCGTTTATAGAAGGTTCCAATCGTTTATAGAAGGTTCCAATCGCTTATAGAAGGTTCCAATCGTTTATAGAAGGTTCCAATCGTTTATAGAAGGTTCCAATCGTTTATAGAAGGTTCCAATCGCTTATAGAAGGTTCCAATCGCTTATAGAAGGTTCCAATCGCTTATAGAAGGTTCCAATCGTTTATAGAAGGTTCCAATCGCTTATAGAAGGTTCCAATCGTTTATAGAAGGTTCCAATCGTTTATAGATGGTTCCAATCGCTTATAGAAGGTTCCAATCGTTTATAGAAGGTTCCAATCGTTTGTAGAAGGTTCCAATCGTTTATAGAAGGTTCCAATCGTTTGTAGAAGGGATTGAATGCATTGGAGAGGATTGGAAGGGATTGGCTGAGTGTTCCTTCATCTGTAATAATAGTAATAATAATAATAATAATAATAATAATAATAATAATAATAATAATAATAATGATGATGATAATAATAATAATAAGGTAATAAATTCATCACGAGGAAATATTTGTCAGAGGAATTATATTTTTGTTCCCCTCGTAATTTTCAATCATTTTCGAAAACAACAACAACAACAACAGTGGTAATAATAGTAGTAGTAGTAGTAGTAGTAGTAGTAATAATAATAATAATAATGATAGATGAGTTGCATACATACGCCACTATTAACACACACACACGCACACACGCACACACACACACACACACACACACACACACACACACACACACACACACACACACACACACACAGAAGACATTACGCTACAAAAATAATTCACACAAACAAACAACAACAACAACAACAACATGACTGCCCAATTTATCGCCTTAGTTTGAAAGCGACTAAAAAAGTAATAAATAAAGCAACCATTTTTGTTATTATTATTATTATTATTATTATTATTATTATTATTATTATTGTTTTCGTTATCAATTTCAGAACTTGTCAAAATATTTTCAGGTAATCCATTAGTCAGTCAGTCAGTCAGTCAGTCAACCAGTCAGTCAGTCAGTCAGTCAGTCAGCCAGTCAGTCAGTCAGTCAGTCAGTCAACCAGTCAGTCAGTCAGTCAGTCAGTCAGTCAGTCAGTCAGCCAGTCAGTCAGTCAGTCAGTCAGTCAGTCAGTCAGCCAGTCAGTCAGTCAGTCAGTCAGCCAGTCAGTCAGTCAGTCAGTCAGTCAGCCAGTCAGTCAGTCAGTCAGTCAGTCAGCCAGTCAGTCAGTCAGTCAGTCAGTCAGTCAGTCAGTCAGTCAGTCAGTCAGTCAGTCAGTCAGTCAGTCAGTCAGCCAGTCAGTCAGCCAGTCAGTCAGTCAGTCAGTCAGTCAGTCAGTCAGTCAGTCAGTCAGTCAGTCAGTCAGTCACTTCATTCTATATTCTAATAATATTTAATGACATTATTTTCGGATATGGAATTATTTATTTTAGGAGAAGGAGGAGGAGGAGGAACACAAAGGAACACAAAGGAAGAACAAACAATAGCAGACCTTACGAGGCTGTTTGTGACAAGCTACACTAACTATCTAATCAAAGGTGGAAGATGAAGGACAGCAAAGGCGAAGGCTCCGAAAGAAATAAAGAAAATACTAATGAAAAAATATCGAGAATTAGGAAAATAAGACAAATTGAAATACTCGGGAAAAGAAAAATAGGAATAAAAAATCATGAAAATAAGAAAAAAAACATTAATGGAAAAAAGAAAAAATGAATAAAGTTTAAAAGAAAATGAGGTTTGTGAGTAAAATAAGGACAGGAAAAAAGGAAAACATTGAGAGATGAAAAAAAAGAAAAGTTGAACTAGAAAAATACTAAAAGAAAATCTGGGAATGTAAAAATTTATGAATAATATTAATTTAGAATGATTTAAACAGTTTTAGGAAAGTATGATTTTAGGCTTGAAAAAAATTATGGTAATGATAATAATAATAATAATAATAATAATAATAATAATAATAATAATAATAAAATGTTTTTCTCTTTTCCAGGTAAGCGAATTCCTGTTCCTTTGGTGCTTAATTAACAGGTACGTGCAGGTGTTACTGTGCTAATTACGTACACACGCGCGCACACACACACACACACACACACACACACACACACACACACACACACACACACACACACACACACACACACACACACACACACACACACACACACACACACACACACACACACACACACACACACACACACACACACACACACACACCAAAAATGTTAAATCTTTCTCCTTTATTTTTTTTTATCTGATTTTCTTGTTTTCTTTTCATTTTTTCTTTTCATTGTTTTATTTTTGTTTTCTTTTACATTTATTTGGTTTTGTTTCGTCTTCTTTTTCCTTTCTCTCTCTCTCTCTCTCTCTCTCTCTCTCTCTCTCTCTCTCTCTCTCTCTCTCTCTCTCTTGTTATGGGCGGGACAAGCGTTAGATATGATGAGTGGTGAGTGGCGTAACGCGCGCTGAGTGGCCTCCTAATGCCTGTTGAGTGTCCCGGAGTGGCTGTAATGCTCGATCGGCGGCCTTGCCTCCACCTCAGATGCCCTAATGCTTGCTGAGGGGCCCCGTCGTGTGTGTGTGTGTGTGTGTGTGTGTGAGAGAGAGAGAGAGAGAGAGAGAGAGAGAGAGAGAGAAAGAGAGAGTTGATTAGTAAATATAAACGTAAAACAAAAGAAAATAATAATAATAATAATAATAATAATAATAATAATAATAATAATAATAATAATAATAGACATTGGATTCAAAGATAATGAAAAAAAAATAGATATGAATGGACATTGGAGGAGGAGGAAGAACAGGAAGAGGAGGAAGAGGAAGAAGAAGAAGAAGAAGAAGAAGAAGGAAGAGGAGGAATAGGAGGAGGAGGAGGAGAAGAAGAAGAAGAAGAAGGAATAGGAGGAGGAGGAGGAGGAGGAGGAGAAGTTGAACATAAAGAAAGACATGTATTAGATAGTTAAGTAGATCTCTCTCTCTCTCTCTCTCTCTCTCTCTCCCTCTCCCATCGCGCTAATCCGAACACTGCCGTTACACCCAAAACCTCGCTAATCCGAATCGGTCCTTCCTGCCCCGCCCATTCCTACCTAACTACTTCCTAGGCTTAGTTCGGATACGGTTACGGTTGCGGATATATGAAGCCTCTCTCTCTCTCTCTCTCTCTCTCTCTCTCTCT
The DNA here is from genome assembly GCF_024679095.1 of Eriocheir sinensis. Classification (NCBI taxonomy): domain Eukaryota; kingdom Metazoa; phylum Arthropoda; class Malacostraca; order Decapoda; family Varunidae; genus Eriocheir; species Eriocheir sinensis. The sequence goes on along the minus strand of NW_026111261.1, from coordinate 400,437 downwards.
CTCTCTCTCTCTCTCTCTCTATCTCTCTCTCTCTCGTAACCGTATCCGAATTTGAAGTGTTACAGTATTAATAGTAGTAATGGTAGTAGTAGTGGTAGTAGTAGTAGTAGTTGTAGTAGTAGTAGTAGTAGTAGTAGTAGTAGTGGTAATTTTTTTTAGTATTTCTTTCTCTTTTATTCTTTTATTCTTTTCTACGTCATTTTTATTTCCTTTGTTTCTTTTTTTCTTTTTCTTTTTTTTCTGATTCTTTTTCTTTTTTTCTTCTCATTCCTCTTTTTTTTTAATTGTGTGTTTTAATCGTCTTGTTTTTCTTCTTCCTCTTCTTCTTCTTCTTCTTCCTGTTCTTGTTCTTCCTCCTCCTCCTCCTCCTCCTCCTCCTTCTACTTCTCATCTTTTGTACCATACTTCCGTCTTTCTGTTATTCCATTGCACCCTCCTCCTCTTCCTCCCCCTCCTCCTCCTCCTCCTCCTCCTCCTCCTCCTCCTGGCCGCTGTGTGACCCTGATTTAAGCAACCTTTATGAGGTGGGGCAAACGTTATTAGAAAGGTTATTAAATTCTGGTTGTGTTGAGGCTGATCTCAGGGCCTGGCCGCGGGTTAATACGGAGAGAGAGAGAGAGAGAGAGAGAGAGAGAGAGAGAGAGAGAGAGAGGGGGGGGGGAAGAGATTTGAGAAGGAATGGAGAAAATGACAAAACAGTTTAAAAAGGAAGAGAAAAAGGAAGGGAATGGAGAGAGAGAGAGAGAGAGAGAGAGAGAGAGAGAGAGAGAGAGAGAGAGAGAGAGAGAGAGAGAGAGAGAGAGAGAATGTTTTTGTTTTCCTCAATTATCACATTTTCACTAATTTTCTACTGTTTTCCTTTCTTTTCACGTTATTTTTTTACTCCTCTTCCTTTCACTAATCTTTATATTTTTCTTTTATTTTTATTTTCTTTATTTCTTTATTCTTTTTCCTTTCTCTTCCTTTATTATTTTATTTATCATCATTTTTTTATTCTGTGTCTTCTTCGTCTCTCTCTCTCTCTCTCTCTCTCTCTCTCACACACACACACACACACACACACACACACACACACACACACACACACACACACACACACACACACACACACACACACACACACACACACACACACACACACACACACACAGACACACACACACACACACACACACACACACACACACACACACACACACACACACACACACACACACACACACACACACACACACACACACACACACACACACACACACACACACACACACACACACACACACACACACACACACACACACCTCCCAAATTAATATGTATACAGTTTTGCGTGTTTTTTTTTTATCTATATATGTTTTTTTCATTAATTTGACACCCACCTGTGCGGTATTGGCGGCCAGGTGGATTATGCAAATGAGGGAGGGGAGGACAGGTGAGAGAGAGAGAGAGAGAGAGAGAGAGAGAGAGAGAGAGGGAGAGGTTGTTTGGTTGAAAGGTTAAAAGGAGAGAGTGTGTGTGTGTGTGTGTGTGTTTGTGTGTGTGTAGATGGAGTAGTAATTGTAGTAGTAGTAGTAGTAGTAGTAGTAGTAGTAGTAGTAGTAGTGGAGAAAGGAAGAAGGAATGAAAAGGGAAAGTTAGGGAAATACATTTAGTGAGGAGAAAAGAGAAGAAGAAGAAGAAGAAGAAGAAGAAGAAGAAGAAAGGAAAAAAAATGAATAGAAAAATAAATGAGAGAAAGTGAATTAAAGGTAAATAATTAGACGGTAGAGAGGAAGAGAAAATAGACAGATAGATAGAAAGAGAGACATAAATAGTTTGACAGATAGATATGCAAATAGGTGTGTGTGTGTGTGTGTGTGTGTGTGTGTGTGTGTGTGTGTGTGTGTGTGTGTGTGTGTGTGTGTGTGTGTGTGTGTGTTCGCCATTTTCCGGTGCAATAGAGTGTTATGATATTGTTGTTGTTTAGTGTTTAATGAAGGCCGTAAATTGAGAGAGAGAGAGAGAGAGAGAGAGAGAGAGAGAGAGAGAGAGAGAGAGAGAGAGAGAGAGAGAGAGAGAGAGAGAGAGAGAGAGAGAGAGAGAGAGAGAGAGAGAGAGAGAGAGAGAGAGAAAACCAACCCTCAAAACAACACACCTAAATGAACACACCTGAGAGAGAGAGAGAGAGAGAGAGAGAGAGAGAGAGAGAGAGAGAGAGAGAGAGAGAGAGAGAGAGAGAGAGAGAGAGAGAGAGAGAGAGAGAGAGAGAGAGAGAGTTCACCTGTATGGCTTACCTGGGCGCCCGTTTAAAGCTTACCTCGCCGCTCCAAGCTTACCTCCGTCTGGGGGGAAGCTTCGTGGGTGAATAAATATGATATTGACAACCGATACCGAGGAGGAGGAGGAGGAGGAGGAGGAGGTATATAGGAAGGGGAGAAAAAAAAAGTAGAGGAGGAGGAGGTGGAGGAGGCGGAGGAGGAGGAGAAGAAGATAAGGTATGTGAATGGAATGGGAGGAGGAGGAGGAGGAGGAAGAAGAAGAGGAGGAGGAGGAGGAGGAGGAGGAGGAGGAGGAAGCTATGGTAGAAGGAAAGCGATTTGGGTGGGATAAGGTCGGGGAGAGAGAGAGAGAGAGAGAGAGCACCACATAGTTATATACTAATATAACTAATCTATTCTTTCCTTATTCTTCTAGATACTTCTTTTTTTTTAATTAATTCGTATGAACGTCTTTTGGGTACTTTTCTTATTCCAATCTATAACTAACTAATCTATTTTTCTTTCCTTATATTTTCTAGTTATTTCTTTTCATTAACGTCTGCGCCTGTCTGTTTTGTACTTCTCTTATTCCAGTTTATAACTATAGTCGGTCCAAATTAACTTGGCCAATTTGCACCGAGAAACCCCTCCCCCATTGTGGCTAAGCTCCGCCCCCCTTCCACCTGATTGGCTGTTGATGACATAGATTGTATCAAAGACACGTACCAAATATATATGATTGAGATAATCCAGCTTCTTTCATGATTAAAAAATATTCGAAACTTAATTGAATAACGACACTCTACTTCAACAATCAATGACCTCACCTAAGAAACAAAGTACATTTATAATTCTGCAAGTTTTCAAGGGAGAACGGACTCTGTAAAACGAACATTGAAGGAGATGGTAGTAGGCTATCTATAAAGTATTGGACCGACTATAATTAATCTATTCCTCGTTCTTTATATTTTCTAACTATTTATTTTTATTAACTTGTATGCTTGTCTTTTTTGGTACTTTTCTTATTCCAATCTATAAATAACTAATCTATTTTTCTTTCCTTATATTTTCTATGTATTTCTTTTCATTAACTTGTATGCTTGTTTTTTAGGGCTTTTTTTATTCCAATTTATAAGTAACTAATCTATTCTTCTTTCCTTATTTTCGAGATATTTCTTTTATTAACTTTTATGCTTGTCTTTTTGGTGCTGTTTTTATTCCAATCTATAACTAACTAATCTATTTTTCGTTCCTTATATTTTCTAGTCATTTCTTTTTATTAACTTGAATGCCTGTCTTTTTGGTTCTCTTCTTATTTCCTTCTTTAAATAACTAATCTATTCTCCGATACTTATTTTTCTATTTTTTTTTTCACTAACTTGTATGCTTGTCTTTTTTTGGTGCTTTTTCTTATTCCAATCTATTAATAACTAGTCTATTTTTTCCTTTTTTTTTCAGATATTTATTTTTATTAATTCGTATGCTCGTCTTTTGGGTACTCTTCTTATTCCAATCAATAATTAAGTAATCTATTTTTCTTTCCTTATATTTTCTAGTTATTTCTTTTCATTAACTTCTATGCTCGTCTTTTTTGGTTCTTTTCTTATACCAATTTATAACTAATTAATGTATTCTTCGTTTCTTATTTTCGAAATATTTCTTTTATTAACTTCTATGCTTGTTTTCTATGGTGCTTTTCTTATTCCAATTGTTAACTAACTAATCTGTTTTTCTTTCCTTATATTTTTCTAGTCATTTCTTTTCATTAACTTCTATGCTCGTCTTTTTGGGTGCTTGTCTTACTCCAATTTATAACTAACTAATCTATTTTTTCCTTATTTTCCCAGGTATTTCGTTTCATTAACTTCTATGCTCGTCTTTTTGGGTTCTTTTCTTATTCCAGTTTATAACTAATTAATCTATTCCTCGTTCTTTATTTTCTAGTTATTTCTTTTCATTAATTCTATGCCTATCTTGTTTGGTACTTTTCTTATTCCAATTTATAACTAACTAATCTATTTTTCTTTCTTTATATTTTCTAGTTATTTCTTTTCTTTGTCTTCTTTGCTTGTCTTTTTTGCTTCTTTTCTTATTCCAATCTTTAACTAACTAATGTATCCTTAGTTCCTTAATTTTCTAGTTATTTCTTTTCATCAACTTGTTGCTTGTCTTTTTTAGTGCTTTTCTTATTTCAATTTATAACTAACTAATCTATTCTTCTTTCCTTATTTTTCTAGTTATTTCTTTTATTAACTTCTATGCTTGTCTTTTTTAGTGCATTTCTTATTCCAATTTATAACTAACTAATCTATTCTTTCCTTATTTTCCCAGGTATTTCTTTTCATTAACTTCTATGCTCGTCTTATGGTACTTTTCTTATTCCAATCTATAACTAACTAATCTATTTTTCTTTCCTTATATTATTCTAGTTATTCCTTTTTATTAACTTCTATGCTTGTCTTTTTGGTGCTTTTCTTATTCCAATCTATAACTAACTAATCTATCCTTCGTTCCTTATTTTCTAGTTATTTCTTTTTATTAACTTGTATGCTTGTCTTCTTTAGAGCTTTTCTTATTCCAATTTATAACTAACTAATCTATTCTTTCCTTATTTTCCCAGGTATTTCTTTTCATTAACCTCTATGCCTGTCTCTTTTGGTACTTTTCTTATTCCAATTTATAACTAACTAATCTATTCTTCGTTCTTTATATTTTCTAGTAATTTCTTTTCATTAACTTCTATGCTTGTCTTTTTTGGTCCTTTTCTTATTCCAATTTATAACTAACTAATCTATATTTCTTTCTCTATATTTTCTAGTTATTTCTTTTCATTAATTTCTATGCTTGACTTTTTTATTCCTTTCTTATTTCAATCTATAACTAACTAATCTATCCTTCGTTCCTTATTTTCTAGTTATTTTTTTTATTCCAATTTATAACTAACTAATCTATTCTTCAACTTATTTTCTAGTTATTTCTTTTATTAATTTGTATGCTTGTCTTTTTAGTACTTTTCTTATTCAATCTATAACTAACTAATCTATTCTTCTTTCCTTATTTTCTTCTTATTTCTTTTATTAACTTGTGTGCTTTTTGGTGCTTTTCTTATTTCAATCTATAACTAATTAATATATTCTTCCCTTATTTTTCTAGTTATTTCTTTTTTATTAAATTGGATGCTTGTCTTTTTTGGTGCTTCTCTTATTCTAATTTATAACTAACTAATCTATTTTTCTTTCAATATTTTTCTATTTACTTCTTTTCATTGACTTCTACGTTCGTCTTTTTGGTACTTTTCTTTATTCCAATCTATAACTAACTAATATTATTCTTTCCTTATATTTGCTAGTCATTTCTTTTCATTAAATTCTATGCTCGTCTTTTTGGTGCCTTTCTTATTCAAATCTATAATTAACTAATCTATTGTTCGTTCTATGCTTGTCTTTTTGGTGCTTCTCTTATTCCAATCTATAACTAACTAATCCTATTCATCGTTCTTTATATTTTTTAGTTATTTCTTTTCATTAACTTCTATGCTTCTCTTTTTGGTGATTTTCTTATTCCAATCTATAATAACTAATCTATTTTTCGCTACTTATTTTTTCTATTTTCTTCTTTTTATTATCTTGTATGCCTGTCTCTTTTTTTTATTCCAATCTATAACTAATAATCTATTCTTTCCTTATTTTCTATATATTTATTTTAACTTCTGTGCTCGTCTTTTTGGTTCTTTTCTTATTCAATTTATAACTAACTACTTTATTCTTCCTTCCTTCTTTTTCTTCTTATTTCTTTTCATTAACTTCTATACTCGTCTTTTTGTCACTTTTCTTATTCCAATTTATAAGTAACTAATCTATTTTTCTTTCCTTATATTTTCTAGTTATTTATTTTCATTAACTTCTATGCTTGTTTTTTTGGTTCTTTTCCTATCCTTATCTATAACTAACTAATCTATCTTTCGTTCCTTATTTTTCTAGTTATTTCTTTTCATTAACTTGTATGCTTGTCTCCTTTTTCTTATTCCAATCTATAACTAACTATTCTTCGTTCCTTATTTTTCTAACTGTTTATATTTCTTTTATTAACCTCTATGCTCGTTTTTTTGTTCTTTTCTTATTCCAATTTATAACTAACTAATCTATTTTCTTTCCTTATTTTTCAGATATTTCTTTTATTAATTTCTATGCTCGTCTTTTTGGTACTTCTCTTATTCCAATCTATAACTAACTAATCTATTGTTTCCTATTTTTCTAGGTATTTCTTTTTATTAACTTATATGCTTGTGTTTTTGGTACTTTTCTTATTCTAATCTATAACTAACTAATCTATTCTTCGTTCCTTATTTTTCTAGTTATTTCTTTCATTAACCTTTGTGCTCCTCTTTTTAGTGCTTTCTTATTCCAATCAGTAACTAACTAATCTATTCTTTCCTTATATTTTCTAGTTATTTCTTTTCATTAACTTCTATGCTCGTCTTTTTGGGTTCTTTTCTTATTCCAATTTATAACTAACATCTATTCTTCTTTCCATATTTTTCTATTTACTTCTTTTCATTAACTTCTATGTTCGTCTTTTTGGTACTTTTCTTTATTCCAGTCTATAACTAACTAATCTATTCTTCGTTCCTTATTTTTCTAGTTATTCCTTTTATTAACCTCTGTGCTCCTCTTTTTAGTGCTTTTCTTATTCCAATCAGTACCTAACTAATCTATTCTTTCTTTATTTTTTATAGTTATTTCTTTTCATTAACTTCTATGCTTGCCTCCTTGGGTTCTTTTCTTATTCCAATTTATAACTTAGTAATCTATCCTTCGTTCTATATTTTCTTGTCATTTCTTTTTATTAAATTGTATGCTTGGCTTTTTTAGTTCTTTTCAAATTCCAATTAAGATTGGAATAAGAACAGCCTCAAAAAGACAGGCATAGAAGTTAATGAAAAGAAATACCTCGAAAAATAAGGGAAGGATAAATTAGTTAGTTATAAATTGGAGTAAGAAATGCACCAAAAAGACGAGCATAGAAATAATAAAAAGAAACACCTGGAAAAATAAGGAAGGAATAGATAAGTTAGTTATAAATTTGAATAAGAAAAGAACCAAAAAGACAAACATACAAGTTAATAAAATGAAATACCTGGAAGAATAAGGAACGAAGGATAGATTAGTTAGTTATAAATTGGAATAAGAAAAGCACCAAAAAGACGAGCATAGAAATGATAAAAAGAAATACCTGGAAAAATAAGGAAGGAATAGATTAGTTAGTTATAAATTTGAATAAGAAAAGAACCAAAAAAGCATACAAGTTAATAAAAACAAATGAATAGAAATATAAGGAGCAAAAAATAGATTAGTTAGTTATAGATTGGAATAAGAAAAGAACCAAAAAGACGAGCATACAAGTTAATAAAAGAAATACCTCGAAAATAAGGAACAAAGAACATATTAGTTAGTTATTAATTGGAATAAGAAAAGTACCAAAAAGACAAGCATAGAAGTTAACGAAAAGAAATTACTAGAAAAATATGGAACGAAGAATAGATTTGTTAACTAATGATTGGAATAAGAAAAGTACCAAAAAGACAAGCATACAAGTTAATAAAAAGAAATACCTGGAAGAATAAGGATCGAAGGATAGATTAGTTAGTTATAAATTGGAATAAGAAATGCACCAAAAAGACGAGCTTGTAAATAATAAAAAGAAATACCTGGAAAAATAAGGAAGGAATAGATTAGATAGTTATTGATTGGAATAAGAAAAATACCCAAAAGACGAGCATACGAATTAATAAACAGAAATATCTGGAAAAATAAGGAAAGAATAGACTAGTTAGTTATAGATTGGAATAAAAACAGCACCAAAAAGACAAGCATTGGAGTTAATAAAAAGAAATTTAAAGAAAAATAAGGAACGAAGAATAAATTAGTTAGTTATAAATTAGATTAAGAAAAGTACCAAAAACACAGGCATAGAAGTTAATGAAAAGGAATACCTGGAATAATAAGGGAAGAATAAATTAGTTAGTTATAAATTGGAATAAGAAAAGCACCAAAAAGACGAGCATAGAATTAATAAAAAAGAAATACCTGGAAAAATAAAGAAAGAATAGATTAGTTAATTATAAATTGGAATAAGAAAAGCACTAAAAAAGACAGGCATAGAAGTTAATGAAATTAAATAACTAGAATATATGAGGAAAGAAAAATAGATTAGTTAATTATAGATTGGAATAAGAAAAGCACCAAAAATGACAAGCATTCAAGTTAATAAAAAGAAATAGCTAGAAAATATAAGGAACGGAGAATAGATTAGTTAGTTATAAATTGGAATAAAAAAAGAACCCATAAAGACGAGCATAGAAGTTAATGAAAAGAAATAACTAGGAAAATGAGGAAAGAAGAATAGATTAGTTACTTATAAATTGGAATAAGAAAAGGATTAAAAAAGAGAGGCATAGAAGTTAATAAAAGAAATACCTCGAAAATAAGGAAGGAAGAATAGATTAGTTACTTATAAATTGAAATAAGAAAAGCACTAAAAAAGACAAGCAACAAGTTAATGAAAATAAATAACTAGAAAAATAAGGAACGAAGGATAGATTAGTTAGTTATAGACTGGAATAAGAAAAGAACCAAAAAAGACAAGCATAGAAGTTAATGAAAAGAAATAACTAGAAAATAAAGAACGAGGAATAGATTAGTTAGTTATAAATTGGAATAAGAAAAGAACCCAAAAAGACGAGCATAGAAGTTAATATAAAGAAATACCTGGAAAAATAAGGAAAGAATAGATTAGTTAGTTATAAAGAAGAATAAACAAGTTAATAAAAAAGAAATAACTAGAAAATAAGGAACGAAGGATAGATTAGTTAGTTATAGATTGGAATAAGAAAAGCACCAAAAAGACAGCATACAAGTTAATAAAAAGAAATACCTGGAAAATATAAGGAACGAAGAATAGATTAGTTAGTTATAGATTAGAATAAAATAGCTAGAAAAATATTAGGAAAGAGAAATAGATTAGTTATTGATTGAGAAAAGATGCTAATACTAAGTAATAAAAAGAAATAACTTGAAAAATAAGGAAGAATATATTAGTTAGTTATAGATTGAAATAAGAACAGCACTAAAAAGCACACAAGTTAATAAAAGAAATAAGAAGAAAAATAAGGAAAGAAGAATAGATTAGTTAGTTATAGATCGGAATAAGAAAAGCACTAAAATAGACAAGCATACAAATTAAAGACAAGAAATAACTAGAAAAATATAAGGAAAGAAAAATAGATTAGTTAGATTATAAATTGGAATAAGAAAAGCACTAAAAAGACAGGCATACAAGTTAATAAAAGAAATACCTCGAAAATAAGGAACGAAGAATAAATTAGTTAGTTATAACTAACTAAACTATTCTTCGTTCCATATTTTTCTAGTTATTTCTTTTCATTAACTTCTATGCTCGTCTTTTTGATTCTTTTCTTATTCCAGTTTATAACTAACTAATATATTGTTCGTTCCTTATTTTTTTTTTTTTTTTCAACTTCTTTGCTCGTCTTTTTGGTGCTTTTTTTATTCCAATCTATAATTGAAAAATATATTCTTTCCTTATTTTTCCAGTTATTTCTTTTCGTTAACTTCTATGCTCGTCTTTTTGGGTTCTTTTCTTATTCCAATTTATAACTAACTAATCTATTCTTCGTTCTTTATTTTCTAGTTATTTCTTTTCACTAACTTCTATGCTTGTCTTTTTTAATGCTTTTCGTATTTCAATTTATAAGTAACTAATCTATTTTTCGTTCCATATTTTCGAGATATTTCTTTTATTAACTTATATCCTCGTCTTTTTTGGTACTTTTCTTATTCCAATCTTTAACTAACTAATCTATTTTTCTTTCCTTATATTTTTCTAGTTACTTTTTTTTAATTAATTTCAAACCTTGTCTTTTTGGTGCTTCTCTTATTCCAATCTATAACTAACTAATCTATTCTTTCCTTATTTTTCCAGATATTTCTTTTCATTAATTCGTATGCTCGTCTTTTGGGTACTTTTCATATTCCAATCAATAATTAACTAATCTATTCTTTCCTTATATTTTCTAGTTATTTCTTTTCATTAACTTTTATTCTCGTCTTTTTGTGTTCTTTTCTTATTCCAATTTAAAACTAATCTATTCCTTGTTCCTTATATTTTCTAGTTATTTCTTTTTATTAACTTGTATGCTTGTCTTTTTTGGTGCTTTTCTTATTCCAATTTATAACTAACTAATCTATTCTTCTTTCCTTATTTTTCTTTTTACTTCTTTCCATTAACTTCTATGCTCGTTTTTTTTAGAACTCTCCTTATTCCAATCTATAACTAACTAATCTATTCTTCGTTCCTTATTTTTCTAATTGTTTAGAATTGTTTTATTAACCTCTATGCTCGTTTTTTTTTGTTCTTTTCTTATTCCAAATTGTAACTAACTAATCTATTTTTCTTTCCTTATTTTTCCAGATATTTCTTTTTATTAATTTATATGCTTGTCTTTTTTATTGGTTCTCTTATTCCAATTTATAACTAACTAATCTGTTCTTCTTTCCATATTTTTCTATTTACTTCTTTTCATTAAATTCTATGTTCGTCTTTTTGGTACTTTTCTTTATTCCAGTCTATAACTAACTAATCTCTTCTTGGTTCCTTATTTTTCTAGTTATTCCTTTTATTAACCTCTGTGCTCCTCTTTTTAGTGCTTTTCTTATTCCAATCAATAACTAACTAATCTATTCTTTGCTTATTATTTTATTGCTTATTCTTTTCATTAACTTCTATGCTTGCCTCCTTGGGTTCTTTTCTTATTCCAATTTATAACTTAGTAATTTATTCTTCGTTCTATTTTCTTGTCATTTCTTTTTATTAAATTGTATGCTTGTCTTTTTTAGTTCTTTTCAAGTTCCAATTAAGATTGGAATAAGAACAGCCTCAAAAAGACAGGCATAGAAGTTAATGAAAAGAAATACCTCGAAAAATAAGGGAAGAATAAATTAGTTAGTTATAAGTTGGAATAAGAAAAGCACCAAAAAGACGAGCATAGAAATGATAAAAAGAAATACCTGGAAAAATAAGGAACGAAGGATAGATTAGTTAGTTATAAATTGGAATAAGAAAAGCACCAAAAAGACGAGCATTGAAATAATAAAAAGAAACACCTGGAAAAATAAGGAAGGTATAGATTAGTTAGTTATAAATTTGAATAAGAAAAGAACCAAAAAAGACAAGCATACAAGTTAATAAAAACAAATGAATAGAAATATAAGGAGCAAAAAATAGATTAGTTAGTTATAGATTGGAATAAGAAAAGTACCAAAAAGACGAGCATACAAGTTAATAAAAAGAAATACCTGGAAGAATAAGGAACGAAGGATAGATGGGTTAGTTATAAATTGGAATAAGAAAAGCACCAAAAAGACGAGCATAGAAATGATAAAAAGAAATACCTGGAAAAATAAGGAAGGAATAGATTAGTTAGTTATAAATTGGAATAAGAAAAGTACCAAAAAGACGAGCATACAAGTTAATAAAAAGAAATACCTGGAAGAATAAGGAACGAAGAATAGATTAGTTAGTTATAAATTGGAATAAGAAAAGAACCAAAAAGACGAGCATACAAGTTAATAAAAAGAAATACCTCGAAAATAAGGAACAAAGAATATATTAGTTAGTTATTAATTGGAATAAGAAAAGTACCAAAAAGACAAGCGTAGAAGTTAACGAAAAGAAATTACTAGAAAAATATGGAACGAAGAATAGATTAGTTAATTAACGATTGGAATAAGAAAAGTACGAAAAAGACAAGCATACAAGTTAATAAAAAGAAATACCTGGAAGAATAAGGAACGAAGGATAGATTAGTTAGTTATAAATTGGAATAAGAAATGCACCAAAAAGACGAGCTTGTAAATAATAAAAAGAAATACCTGGAAAAATAAGGAAGGAATAGATTGGTTAGTTATAAATTAGAATAAGAAAAATACCCAAAAGACAAGCATACGTACTAATAAAAAGAAATATCTGGAAAAATAAGGAAAGAATAGACTAGTTAGTTATAGATTGGAAAAAAGAGAAGCATTAAAAAGACAAGCATAGAGTTAATAAAAAGAAATAAAAAGAAAAATAAGAAACGAAGAATAGATTAGTTAGTTATAAATTGGAATAAGAAAAGTACCAAAAAGACAGGCATAAAAGTTAATGAAAAGAAATACCTGGAATAATAAGGGAAGAATAAATTAGTTAGTTATAGATTGGAATAAGAAAAGCACCAAAAAGACGAGCATAGAAATAATAAAGAAGAAATACCTGGAAAAATAAAGAAAGAATAGATTAGTTAATTATAAATTGGAATAAGAAAAGCACTAAAAAAGACAGGCATAGAAGTTAATGAAAATAAATAACTAGAATATATGAGGAAACAAAAATAGATTAGTTAACTATAGATTGGAATAAGAAAAGAACCAAAAATGACAAGCATTTAAGTTAATAAAAAGAAATAGCTAGAAAATATAAGGAACGAAGAATAGATTAGTTAGTTATAAATTGGAATAAGAAAAGAACCCATAAAGACGAGCATAGAAGTTTATGAAAAGAAATAACTAGGAAAATGAGGAAAGAAGAATAGATTAGTTAGTTATAAATTGGAATAAGAAAAGCATTAAAAAAGAGAGGCATAGAAGTTAATAAAAGAAATACCTCGAAAATAATGAAGGAAGAATAGATTAGTTACTTATAAATTGAAATAAGAAAAACACTAAAAAAGACAAGGAACAAGTTAATGAAAATAAATAACTAGAAAAATAAGGAACGAAGGATAGATTAGTTAGTTATAGACTGGAATCAGAAAAGAACCAAAAAAGACAAGCATAGAAGTTAATGAAAAGAAATAACTAGAAAATAAAGAACGAGGAATAGATTAGTTAGTTATAAATTGGAATTAGAAAAGAACCCAAAAAGACGAGCATAGAAGTTAATATAAAGAAATACCTGGAAAAATAAGGAAAGAATAGATTAGTTAGTTATAAATTGGAATAAGAAAAGCTCTAAAGAAGACAAGCATACAAGTTAATAAAAAGAAATAACTAGAAAATAAGGAACGAAGGATAGATTAGTTAGTTATAGATTGGAATAAGAAAAGCACCAAAAAGGACAAGAATAAAAGTTAATGAAAAGAAATAACTAAAAAATATAAAGAACGAAGAATAGATTAGTTAGTTATAAATTGGAATAAGAAAAGCACCAAAAAGACGAGCATACAAAATAAATAACTAAAAAATAAAAGGACCGAAGGATAGATTAGTTAGTTATAGATTGGAATAAGAAAATAACTAAAAAAGACAAGCATACAAGTTAATGAAAAGAAATACATAGGAAAATAAGGAACGAAGAATAAATTAGTTAGTTATAGATTGGAATAAGAAAAGGACTAAAAGGACGAGCGCAGAGGTTGATAAAATAATTAACTAGAAAATAAGGAACGAAGAATAGAATAATTAGTTATAGACTGGAATAAAGAAAAATCCCAAAAAAGACGAGCATAGAAGTTAATGAAAAGAAGTAAACAGAAAAATATGGAAAGAGGAATAGATTGGTTAGTTATAAATTGGAATAAGAAAAGCACCAAAAAGACAAGCATACAAGTTAATAAAAAGAAATAACTAGAAAAATAAGGAACGAAAAATAGATTACTTAGTTATAAATTTGAATAAGAACAGCACCACAAAGACAAGCATAGAAGTTAATAAGAACAAATAACTAGAAAAAATAAGGAAATAAAAATAGATTAGTTAGTTATAGATTAGAATAAAAACAGCACCAAAAGACAAGCATAGAAGTTAAAAAAAATAGCTAGAAAAATATTAGGAAAGAGAAATAGATTAGTTAGTTATTGATTGAAATAAGAATAGCACCAAAAAGACAAGCATACAAGTTAATAAAAAAATAACTAGAAAATAAAAGGAACGAAGGATAGATTAGTTAGTTATAAATTGGAATAAGAAAAGAACCAAAACGACAAGCATAGAAGTTAATGAAAAGAAGTAAATAGAAAAATAAGGAACGCAGAATTGATTAGTTAGTTATTGATTGGAATAAGAAAAGCACAAAAAAACAAGCATACAAGTTAATAAAAAGATATACCTGGAAAATGTAAGGAACGAAGGATAGATTAGTTAGTTATAAATTGGAATAAGGAAAGTACTGAAAAGACGAGCATAGAAGTTAATGAAAAGAAGTAAATAGAAAAATATGGAAAGAAGAATAGATTAGTTAGTTATAAATTGGAATAAGAAAAGAACCCAAAAAGACGAGCATAGAAGTTAATAGAAAGAAATAACTAGAAAATATAGAGAAAAAAATAGATTAGTTAGTTATAAATTGGAATAAGAAAAGTACCAAAAAGACAAGCATACAAGTTAATGAAAAGAAATAACTAGAAAATATAAGGAAAGAAATATAGATTAATTAGTTATATATTGGAAGTTAATAGAAAGAAATAACTAGAAAATATAAGGAACGAAGAATGGATTAGGTAGTTATAAATTGGAATAAGAAAAGAACCCAAAAAGACGAGCATAGAAGTTAATAGAAAGAAATAACTAGAAAATATAAGAAGAGATAAGATTAATTAGTTATTGATTGGAATAAGAAAAGTACCCAAAAGACGAGCATACGAATTAATAAAAAGGAATATCTGGAAAAATAAGGAAAGAATAGATTACTTAGTTATAGATTGGAATAAGAGAAGCACCAAAAAGACAAGCATAGAAGTTAATAAAAAGAAATAACTAGAAAAAATATAAGGAAAGAAAAGTAGATTGGTTAGTTATAGATTGGAATAAGAAAAGTACCAAAAATGACGAGCATAGAAGTTAATAAAAAAGAAATAACTAGAAAAATAAGGAAAGAAGAATAGATTAGTTAGTTATGAATTGAAATAAGAAAAGCACTAAAAAAGACAAGCATACAAGTTAATGAAAAGAAATAACTAAAAAAAATAAGAAGCGAAGGATACATTAGTTAGTTATAGACTGGAATAAGAAAAGGACCAAAA
Source organism: Eriocheir sinensis (assembly GCF_024679095.1). Taxonomy (NCBI): domain Eukaryota; kingdom Metazoa; phylum Arthropoda; class Malacostraca; order Decapoda; family Varunidae; genus Eriocheir; species Eriocheir sinensis. The sequence continues at coordinate 385,125 of NW_026111261.1, read as the reverse complement.
AAGACAAGCATAAAAGTTAATGAAAAGAAATAACTAGAAAATATAGAGAAAAAAATAGATTAGTTAGTTATAAATTGGAATAAGAAAAGTACCAAAAAAGACAGGCATAGAAGTTAATGAAAAGAAATGACTAGAAAATAAAGAACGAGGAATAGATTAGTTAGTTATAAATTGGAATAAGAAAAGAACCCAAAAAGACGAGCATAGAAGTTAATGAAAAGAAATAACTAGAAAATATAAGGAAAGAATAGATTAGTTAGTTATTGATTGGAATAAGAAAAGTACCAAAAAGACGAGCATAGAAGTTAATGAAAAGAAATAACTAGAAAATATAAGGAAAGAAAAACAGTTTAGTTACTTATAGATTGGAATAAGAAAAGTACCAAAATGACAAGCATACAAGTTAATAAAAAGAAATACCTAGAAAAATAAGGAAAGAAAAATATATTAGTTAGTTATAAATTGGAATAAGAAAAGTACCAAAAAGACGAGCACAGAGGTTAATAAAAAAAATAACTAGAAAAATAAGGAACAAAGAATAGATTAGTTAGTTATAGATTGGAATAAGAAAAGTACTAAAAGAACGATCATAGAAGTTAATGAAAAGAAGTAAATAGAAAAATATGGAAAGAAGAATAGATTAGTTAGTTATAAATTGGAATAAGAAAAGCACCAAAAAGACAAGCATACAAGTTCATGAAAAGAAATAACTAGAAAATAAAAGGAAAGAAAAATAGATTAGTTAGTTATAAATTGGAATAAGAAAAGTACCAAAAAGACAAGCATACAAGTTAATGAAAAGAAATAACTAGAAAATAAAAGGAAAGAAAAATAGATTAGTTAGTTATAAATTGGAATAAGAAAAGTACCAAAAAGACAAGCATACAAGTTAATGAAAAGAAATAACTAGAAAATATAAGGAAAGAAATATAGATTAATTAGTTATATATTGAAATAAGAAAAGAACCAAAAAGACAAGCATAGAAGTTAATGAAAAGAAGTAACTAGAAAAATAAGGAACGCAGAATAGATTAGTTAGTTATTGATTGGAATAAGAAAACCACAAAAAAGACGAGCATAGAAATAATAAAAAAAGAAATACCTGGAAAAATAAAGAAAGAATAGATTAGTTAATTATAAATTGGAATAAGAAAAGCACTAAAAAGGACAGGCATAGAAGTTAATGAAAATAAATAACTAGAATATATGAGGAAAGAAAAATAGATTAGTTAATTATAGATTGGAATAAGAAAAGCACCAAAAATGACAAGCATTCAAGTTAATAAAAAGAAATAGCTAGAAAATATAAGGAACGAAGAATAGATTAGTTAGTTATAAATTGGAATAAGAAAAGAACCCATAAAGACGAGCATAGAAGTTAATGAAAAGAAATAACTAGAAAATATAAGAAAAGAATAGATTAGTTAGTTATTGACTGGAATAAGAAAAGTACCCAAAAGACGAGCATACGAATTAATAAAAAGAAATATCTGGAAAAATAAGGAAAGAATAAATTAGTTAGTTATAGATTGGAATAAGGAAAGTACTAAAAAAAACGAGCATAGAAGTTAATGAAAAGAAGTAAATAGAAAAATATGGAACGAAGAATAGATTAGTTAGTTATGAATTGGAATAAGAAAAGCACCAAAAAAGACAAGCATGCAAGTTAATAAAAAGAAATAGTTAGAAAATATAAGGACCAAGGAATGGATAAGTTTTAAATTGGAATAAGAAAAGAACACAAAAAGACGAGCATAGAAGTTAATGAAAAGAAATAACTAGAAAAATATAAGGAAAGAATAGATTAGTTAGTTATTGATTGGAATAAGAAAAGTACCCAAAAGACGAGCATACGAATTAATAAAAAGAAATATCTTGAAAAATAAGGAAAGAATAGATTAGTTTGTTATAGACTGGAATAAGAGAAACACCAAAAAGACAAACATAGAAGTTAATAAAAAGAAATAACTAGAAAAATATAAGGAAAGAAAAATAGATTAGTTAGTTATAGATTGGAATAAGGAAAGTACCAGAAAAGACGAGCATAGAAGTTAATAAAAAGAAATAACTAGAAAAATAAGGAAAGAAGAATAGATAAGTTAGTTATAAATTGGAATAAGAAAAACACCAAAAAAGAGAGGCATAGAAGTTAATAAAAGAAATACCTCGAAAATATGGAACGAAAAATAGATTAGTTACTTATAAATTGAAATAAGAAAAGCATTAAAAAAAACAAGCATAGAAGTTAATGAAAATAAATAACTAGAAAATATAGAGAAAGAAAAAATATAATTCTAATAAGAAATGTACCAAAAAGACAGACATAGAAATTTATGAAAAGAAATAACTAGAAAAATATAAGGAAAGAAAAATAGATTAGTTATTTATAGATTGGAATAAGAGAAGCACTAAAAAAGACAGGCATAGAAGTTAATAAAACAAATACCTCGAAAATAAGGAACGAAAAATAGATTAGTTAGTTATAGATTGGAATAAGATTAGCACCAAAAAGACGGGCATACAAGTTAATAAAAAAATAACTAGAAAATAAAAGGAACGAAGGATAGATTAGTTAGTTATAAATTGGAATAAGGAAAGTACTGAAAAGACGAGCATAGAAGTTAATGAAAAGAAGTAAATAGAAAAATATGGAAAGAAGAATAGATTAGTTAGTTATAAATTGGAATAAGAAAAGTACCAAAAAGACAAGCATGAAAGTTAATGAAAAGAAATAACTAGAAAATATAAGGAAAGAAAAATAGATTAGTTAGTTATAGATTGGAATAAGAAAAGTACCAAAAAGACAAGCATACAAGTTAATGAAAAGAAATAACTAGAAAATATAAGGAAAGAAATATAGATTAATTAGTTATATATTGGAATAAGAAAAGAACCAAAACGACAAGCATGGAAGTTAATGAAAAGAAGTAAATAGAAAAATAAGGAACGCAGAATTGATTAGTTAGTTATAGATTGGAATAAGAAAAGCACCAAAAAGACAAACACAGAAGTTAATGAAAAGAAGTAAATAGAAAAATAAGGAACGCAGAATAGATTAGTTAGTTATTGATTGGAATAAGAAAAGCACAAAAAAAAACCGAGCATACAAGTTAATAAAAAGATATACCTGGAAAATATAAGGAACGAAGGATAGATTAGTTAGTTATAGATTGCAATAAGAAAAGCACCAAAAAGACGAGCATAGATGTTAATAAAAAGAAATGACTAGAAAATATAAGGAACGAAGAATAGATTACTTAGTTGTAAATTGGAATAAGAAAAACACCAACCAAAAGAGGAAGCATAGAAGTTAATAAAAGAAATACCTCAGAAAAATATGGAACCTTGAACAAAAATAGATTAGTTACTTATAAATTGTAAATAAGAAAAGCATTAAAAAAAGACAAGCATAGAAGTTAATGAAAAGAAATAACTAGAAAATATAAGGAAAGAAAATAGAATAATTATAATAGTTATAGATTGGAATAAGTAGAGTACCACCAAAAAGACAGTTATAGAAGTTAATGAAAAGAAATAACTCAGAAGGAAAAAATATAAGGAAGAAAAATAGATTAGTTAGTTATAAATTGAAATAAGAAAACTTTTAAAAAGACGAGGCATAAGTAATAAAACAAATACCTCGAAAATAAGACAGAAAATAGATTAGTTGGTTATGGGTGAACCAGTTAACAAAAGAGCAGGCATACAAGTTAATAAAAAGAAATAACTATAACGAAAATCACATAAGGAACGAATGTGCTGTCGAGTTTGTAGTGTAAACAGTGTGTGTAGTGTGTCGCCAATTACTGCTGAGTCGCAAAAAGACAAGCATAGAAGTGGTCTGTCGTGAATAAGGACGAGTAACTGATGACGAAAACATATGGATACACATAGGCTATACCCTCACATGAGCCTATGATATCAATGTGAGGACCGGTCGCAGCCAATCACAGGAGCCGTAACAAAAAACGCTGCCTGGCGTAATGAACAAGAGCTCCGTTAACAGACTATAACTATTTTTCAAATCCTCTACTTTCCTCCTCCTCTTCATCCTCTTGCTTCTCTCATCCTTCCTTCTGTCTCGCTCCTGTGTTTGGTTATCCGATGCAACAGCTGCCTGAGCAATCCTCCTCCTCCTCCTCGCTTTTTACCCGAATTATCGGTTCATTAACATAAATTCCATTAGAAGGAGGTACGACGTCAAGAATCATTCGTGTATGTAGGGATGGGAGAGAGAGAAGAGAGAATAGAGAGAGAGAGAGAGAGATCAGTGCAGCTTATTTTCACGCATAGTAATAGACAGTACAATCTACACAGGTACACACACACACACACACACACATGTAGGGGGGGGGGGGGTTCATCTGAGATTAAAGGAGATTATTGAGTAAATATGATAACAGAAGGTTGATAATAGCTGCCATTGTAGTAGAAGAGTATACACACATTAAGAGAGACACAGAGAATGTGCTGTGTGTGTGTGTGTGTGGTGTCCCCACAAGAAACAAAAATATGCGACATGATATAGCTCTGTTAGAATCTTAGCGTGTCTGTATGATACCACCATCATCCTCATCTTAAACCACCACCACCACCACCACTGGAGGACATTGGAAGGGAGATGAGAGAGATTGTGTAATCGTTCACACATGAGTCCTCCTCAGCCAAGAAGGAGGTTCCAAGAGGAGGATTGACCTTGGCACCACTCCTCCTTTCACGCTGTCACTCCATCTCTCCATAAAAAGACAGACAGAGAATGAACCTCTCCCATGCAGTCCAGCCTCCAGTCATCCACCCCCCTGACACCTCCAATCCCTCCTTAACACAACCTCCTTCTCCTGAGGACAAAATGGGCTCGCTCCGCGCTCCTCCTCCTGGTGCATCCTAAGGGCAGAGAGAGAGAGATGCCCTTGGTAACAACACAGAGCAATATTTTCAAGTTGGGAGTGTGTCTTAAGTTCGATCACGACATGTGTGTGTGAATGAAAGCGCAGTGTGTGTCACATGTTGAGCTGCTGTGTGTTCCTTCTTCCTTCTTTCAGGATTCACGGGCTTCCAGAGCAGCAGTAGCAGGCTTTGTGTCTCTTCTTCTTTCCTTCCTATACTGTCCTCCTTTGCTGTAAAAAAAAACTGTCCTCTCAGGATTCCTTAGACCCAAATTCTCTTCCTTCGCAATGCACACTGATGCAGAGTTAATATAGTGAAACAGTATCTGAACCACACTGAGTAGATACTTTTAAACTCATGAAAATAAGCATCTCTCTTCTTCTTCCTTCACTTCCTTTCTTCCACACACAGACCTGACTCCCTCTCCTTTCCTAGTGTTCTCTGTCTCTCTCTCACCTTTCAACTCTTTCTCTTTGTAGGGCAACAGAAAGGTGATTCTCTCTCTCTCTCTCTCTCTCTCATCTCTTTATTCATTTGGTCGCCCTTTGAAATACGTCGCCTCCGCATGGGACAGTATGTGTCCAATCCCTTAAGCCTTTCCTAAAAAGTCCTCAATAAGTCTTTGTGTTGCTTTCCAGGCATTTTGTAGATCCGTGCACTCCACCTCCGTATCATTTTCCCATCCTACAGGAAATATTTTGTCTTCCATGTCAATTTTCACCCCAAAAGACATCACTTATAAGAACTAATATATAAGAGCATCCTCCTCCTCCTGTTGTAATGTGTGTACACAACCATAATGAAAAAATACTACACACTACACATTAATAGAGCTATTCTGTGCAGAATAATGTGCGTATAACACATTTCACATATCTAGTGTTCACACATACTTCTTATTATTAGACCCACCTTTTATTAACATTTTATTTTTCTTCTTGGTAAATTTTACGAGGATTCTTCTTTCCTTTCAGATTCTTCTGATAAATCTCAGCATACCGTGAGGTATTGGCGGAAAAAGGTAAAAGCATTTCCTAAAACCTCCAATACATCTTGCTCTTTTTGGAGTTTCCCATAACTTTTGTAATAAACTAATGAGTATACATGCTAGCATATTTCACACACACACACACACACACACACACCTATAACAATTTTTTTTCTTCACATAACCATACTTCACAGGTTCCCTCCTCTTTTAAGTCAGTTGGGGGGCTTTTATCTCTGCCTATGGGCTGAACCCAGAAACAATACAGCATCAGCCTGTTTCTGTCGACCCCTGGAGGACACAGTGTTGCTCGCGCTGGAGGCCACACTGGGACATGTGCGACACCGCAACCACACACACACACTTAAATCTCATAGAAGTGAGTAGAGCCGTACTGCACTGGGAGGGACTTAGATTGCAGGAAACCACTTGCTAGTTAATGCCACATGTGATCAAAGCCACACCAACAGAGGGTCCCTAATTGGGGTTCATTTGAGGAGGGGAATGAGAAAGGAAAGGGTCGTAGAAAATAAGGGGGAGGGGAGTGGACATATAGGGAGAATATTACAGTTTCCCTGTGGGAGGTAATGAAAAGTATAGCACCTAAGAGTAAAAACACAGTAAGGGGACGACGAAAGGGGGGAGGTTGAAAACACATGGCTCATGGCAGATAGTGGACAAAAGGTCAAATTGTGTGATCGTGGCTTTTTAGGGAACGAAAACGTTAATACAAAACAGTGTAAATAAATAAATTCAGATGGCACCATTATTTTTCACCGTCATGCAGGGAGGCTGAATGGAATCAACCACCTCCGTCTGTGGTGCAGCACAACACGACTGAGCATTTGGGGAAGAAAGATCGCCACTTCCTCTTTACCAGTGAATTCGTCAAGACAGGGGGGCAGTCTCAGTGGGGACCATTTGTTTTGATGTAGTTTCACTCCAGAGATTAAGGATAAGAAACTAGTCTCTGTGCCTTAGGGCCTGGGGTCTGAATCCTACATAGTATGTAAATCTGTAATATCTCTCTCTCTCTCTCAACATCAAATTGTTCATCCCGTTCCCTCTCGCTATGGGTTTACCCTGTCTTCAGCAAACAAATTAAGAAGGGTTGGTGGGATGGTCTGAGAAAGAGGTAAGCTTAAGGATAGAAAAGGGAGACAGAACTGAGAGAAGATGGGTGGGAGAGATAAGGGAGAGATTGTTCAAAGTATGGGGAGATGACGGAGAACCCACTTTGGGGTTGGGGAAATATGATGGAGAGAGAGAAGGGTGTGTGTAATGATGTATGGGAACGGAAGGAGATGAGAAGAAGGAAGAAATAAAAATTGTGGGGGAAGGAATGGGAGATAGAGGCAGTTTGGAGAGAGAGGAGGAGGTTATGGAGGGCAGGAAGAAGAATGAGGAAGGATACAGAATAGGAGAAATTGGGGTGTCTAGGTTGGTGAATATATTGAGGGGTGTCTTGGGGTTGAGGGAATTTGGGGGCAAGTCTATGGTTGCGGATAGCTTAAAGAAAGAGAAATAAGTTGGGGAAGGTTAGGAACACCTCCAAAAGTGAAGGAGAAGGAAATGCATGTAAAAGGATATAGGAGAGATAGAGAAAGAGGACAAGAATTGAATAAAGAAACAGCTGGATATTACGTTGAATAGAGATTATGATAGGAGAATACGATATTTAAGAACTGTATTAATATCCCTTCTTCTCCTCCTCCTCCTCCTCCTCCTAAATAAGCTGGATATATAGTACAGTGAGACCGACTACCTAAGACAGATAGAGAAAGAAGCAGATGAAATATCTGGCATGGAGAAGCAGAGAGAGAGAGAGTAGTCAGAGAGAGAGAGAGAGAGAGAGAGAGAGGAGAGAGAGAGAGAGAGAAGGAATGAGAAAGAATGAATATAGAGAGAGACGGCAACCCTTCCCCATCCCATCCTCTCTCTCTCTCCCTGTGTGTAGTATGAACACCCCACATCCAGAGAGAGAGAGAAAAGGGAGAACAGAATTTAAGGGAAGGAAAGAAGGGAGAGATAGAGTATTTGCTGGAAGGGAGAGACTGAGGGAGGGAGGAAAAAAAGGGAGAGAGGGAGGGAGAGAAGGGAGAGAAATTGAATGTTAGGTTAAGATTGGAGGAAGCAAGGCAGAAAATGTAAACAGACTATTGTATACTCTCTCTCTCTCTCTCTCTCTCTCTCTCTCTCTCTCTCTCTCTCTCTCTCAGGTGACGGGTAGATTAAGTTAAATAGATAATGTAAGAGAGAAAATTACCTTACTTTTTTTTCTACCTGCTTACTCTAATCAATACACCTCGTCGATAGAGCAAACAGAGAGAGAGAGAGAGAGAGAGAGAGAGAGAGAGAGAGAGGAGAGGAGAGGAGAGGAGAGGAGTGGATTATGAGAGAAAGATTAAAAAAAAAGAGAAACGAACACAAAATAGAAAAAAAAGAATAATTAACAAAATAAAAAATAAAGGATAATAGAGATAGATAGATAGATAGATAGATAGATAGATAGATAGAGGAGCCATAGGAAACACTGATCGAGGAAAGGAAGACAAAAAAAGAAAACAATTGCAAAGAAAATACAAGTAGACAAAAAATGGAAAATAAATGAAAATATTATAATGAAAAAAAAAAAAAACCGCAAAATAAATGATACACAAAAAAAAAAAAGGAAAAGAAAAAAAAAGCTTGACGAAGAAAATGCAAAAAAAAAATATTAACACGAAAAAAAACGAAAATAAACGATACAAAAAAAAAAAAACCCCGAATGAAAATAAGAAAACAAAAAGATTAAGATGAAGAAAATGCAGAAGAAAATATTAACACCCCCCCCCAAAAAAAACCACGTAAATAAATGAAGAAAAAACAGCTTGATTAATCCCAAACCTTACCTGAGAATTAAACAGCGGAGATTACTGAGGATTAGGGATTAGCGATTAGCAGGACGGTGATTGGAGGGGAAGAGAAGGGAGGGGAAGGGGAGGGAGGGAGAGGGGATTGTTAAGGTAAGATTGAGTTACTGTATGTGAGGAAGGGAAGGGAAGGGAAGGGAAGGGAAGGGATGGGATGGGAAGGGATGGGATGGGATGGGATGGGAAGGGAAGGGATGGGAAGGGAAAGGTTGGGAAGGAATGGGAAGGGAAGGGAAGTGTAGAGAAGGGAAGAGAAGGGAAGGGAAGGGAAGGGAAGGGAAGGGAAGAGTAGGGAAAGGTAGGGAAGGGTAGGGAAGGGAAGGGAAAGGAAGAGAAGGGAAGGGAAGGGAAGGGAAGGGAAGGGAAGGGAAGAAAGAGAGAAAGTACGAAAGAGAATAAGGAGGAGGAGGAAGAAGAGAGGTTAGGGATGAAGGGAAGAAGGTAGGAAGGAGAGAGAGAAAGGAAAAAAAAAGAAAGGAGGTAGAAAAAAAGGGAGAGATAGCATAAAGAAGAGAAGGGAGAATAGAAAAAGAAGGGAGAAGAAACAGAATAAGATGAAGAATGAGAGGGAAAATATGGAGGAGGAGGAGGAGGAGGAAGTGGAGGGAAAAAAAGAGGAAGAGAGTGAAAAAAAGATAAAGAAAGAAACAAAAAAAAAAGAAGAAAAAATAGATGTAGGGGAAGAGAGGAAGAAATGAGAGAGAGAGAGAGAGAGAGAGAGAACAAACAAAAAAGGAGGAGGAAGAGGAAGAAGAGGAGGAAGAAAGGTGAGGTTAAAGTGCTTAGGGAGGAAGACCATAAGAGGAGGAGGAGGAGGAGGAGGAGGAGGTCATTTTCCAGGTGAGGTTTACCAGGTGTATCGGCAGGTGAAAGGGAGGAGGAGGAGGAGGAGGAGGAGGAGGAGGTCATTTTCCAGGTGAGGTTTACCAGGTGTATCGGCAGGTGAAAGGGAGGAGGAGGAGGAGGAGGAGGAGGAGGAGGAGGAGGAGGAGGAGGAGGAGGAGGAGGAGGAGGGCCTTAATTACCCCCTGCAGTATACTGATACCTGCATGACGCTCTCTCTCTCTCTCTCTCTCTCTCTCTCTCTCTCTTTCTCACTTTGGATGTAAATTTGTGTTTTTGTTTTCCAATTGTCTTCTTTTTTTCTTCTTTTTTCTTCTTTTTTTCTTCTTCTTGTTCTTCTTCCTTTTCCTCTTTTTCTTTTTCTTCCTTTTTCTCTTCCTTTTCTTTTTCTTATTTTTTTTTATTCTTTTTGCATTTTTTTTCATTTTATTTTTTGTGTGTCGTTTTTACTGTTTTTCTCTTCTTCTTCTTCTTCTTCTTCTTCTTCTTCTTCTCCTTTTCCTCCTCTTTCTCTATTCTTCTTTATTCTTTTTTATCTAATTTAAATTCTTCTCGCTTTTTCTTCTTTTCTTTATTTTCTTCCATATTTTCTCCTCTTCATTCTATTCTATTCCTCCTCTTCTTCTTCTTCTTCTTCTTCTTCTTCCTCTTCTTTATCATCTTCTCATTAATTCTTCCCTATTATTGTTGTTGTTGTTGTTGTTGTTGTTGTTGTTGTTGTTGTTGTTGTTGTTCTTCTTCTTCTTCTTCTTCTTCTTCTTCCTCTTCTTTATCAACTACGCATTAATTCTTCCCTATTGTTGTTGTTGTTGTTGTTGTTGTTGTTCTTCTTCTTCTTCTTCTTCTTCTTCTTCTTCTTCTTCTTCTTCTTCCTTTGGCAACACTGTATACGCCGAAATGTGTTGCGAAATTTGGCAAGTGTTGTGTTGAGTTTCGTATCCAGTTGGCAACAGTGAGAGAGAGAGAGAGAGAGAGAGAGAGAGAGACATATTAGGAAAGATTGCGTGTCTGTCTGTGTGTGTGTGTGTGTGTGTGTGTGTGTGTGTGTGTGTGTGTGTGTGTGTGTGTGTGTGTGTGTGTGTGTGTGTGTGTGTGTGTGTGTGTAAAATGAATAAAAAAATGAGGAAAGAAAATAAAAAAAGCAAAATTAAAGAGAGCACAAGCATACCATTAGAGAGAGAGAGAGAGAGGGTGATGTCTCCAGTTTGCAATTACAAGAGAATTTGCTTCCCTCCTCCTCCTCCTCTTCCTCCTCCTCCCTCCTCCTCCTCCTCCTCCTCCTCCTCCTCCTCCCTTAATCCTCTTATGTAGGAGAAAGGACCCCCATCCCTCCTCCTCCTCCTCCTCCTCCTTCTCCTCTTCCTCCTACTCTTCCTCCTCTCCAAAGTTTCCTTCCTATGTTTCTCCTTTTTCCTTTATTCCCTTTTTCTCCTCTCTCTCTCTCTCTCTCTCTCTCTCTCTCTCTCTCTCTCTCTCTCTCTTACGCCTAAGGGAAGGTGAGAGAGGAATCAAGAGAGAGAGAGAGAGAGAGAGAGAGAGTATGGAGGGTTAATGCGAAGAAAGAAGCATTCGGAATTTTCTTTTTTTTCCTCATTTTTTTCCTTCTTTTTTTTTCCCTTCCCCTGTAATCTATTTCTTCTGCTTCCCGTTTTCTTTTTGCCTTGTCGCTCTCCGTCTCCTCCCGTTTTCTTTCTCATTTGGAAGGGTCAACTTTTTTCCCTTTATTTTCCTTTTTTTCCTTCCTTTTCAATTTACTTTTCCTTATTTTTTTCCCTGTTATTATTATTATTTTTTTTTCTAGTTTTTTTTGGTTCTTTCATTTTCATCTTTATTTTTCCTTTTTCCCCAATTTTCCTTTTTCCTTAATTCTCTTTTTTCTTTTTTTCTTTATTTTTTATTTTTTTTCTGTATTTTCTTTCTCATTTCCTCATACATTTTCCCTTTCCTTCTATTTTCCTCTATTTTCTCCTTTTTATTTTCCTTCTTTTCATTTTCATTGTCTTCGTTTTTATTATATTATTGCTCTCTCTCTCTCTCTCTCTCTCTCTCTCTCTCTCTCTCTCTCTCTCTCTCTCTCTCTCTCTCTCTCTCTCTCTCTCTCTCTCTCTCTCTCTCTCTCTCTCTCTCTCTCTAAAACAAAAATAAAAAAGCTGAAAAAGAATCTCTCTCTCTCTCTCTCTCTCTCTCTCTCTCTCTCTCTCTCTCTCTCTCTCTTTACTTACAAGAACAATGATAATGAATACTGTCAACATTTACCTTTCTCTCTCTCTCTCTCTCTCTCTCTCTCTCTCTCTCTCTCTCTCTCTCTCTCTCTCTCTCTCTCTCTCTCTTATCCCTTTCTCCTCCTCCTCCTCCTCCTCCTCCTCCTCCTCCTCCTCCTCCTCCTCCTCTTCCTCCTCCTCCTCCTCCTCCTCCTCCTCCAAAAATCGAAGGAGGTAATCAGTACACTTGAAGAAAATGAGTAAACACGAAGAAAATGGGATGATTATCAATATTCCGTTTTCTTTTTGAGTTTCCCGTTTTCTATTTCGTTCGCTTTTTCTGCTAAACTATTTTATTTTTATTTCATTTTTTTTCCTTATTTTTTTTCTTCTTTTCCTTCTTTACTTTTTTTTATTTGGTTTTCTCAGATTTTTTCGGTTTTTCTTCATTCGTCTTTCTTCCTTTTTCTATTTTTTCTTCCATTTTCTTCTCTTCCTTCCTTTTTGTCTGTTTTTTTTTTAAATATTTGCTTTTTCTTTTCTTTTATTATCCTTTTTCTTCATTTTCTTCCTTATTTTGTCTTCATCTTCCCTTTTCTTGCTCCTTTTCCTTCTCCTTTTCTTTCTTTTCTTTTTCTTCTATTTTCTTGTCTTCCTTTTCCTATATTTATTTTTCATCTTTCTCTTTATTATTTTCTTCTTTTATCTTAATTTTCTTCTTTTTCTTCTTTTTCTTCATGTTTTTCTTCCACTTTTTCTTCTTCCTCATTTCCTCCTTCTTCTTTTTTTTCGATTCCTTTCTTCTTCTCTTTCTTTTTCATCATCTTCTTCTTCTTCTTCTTCTTCTTCTTTCTTTGTTTTCTTCTTCCTCTTCTTCCTGTTTTCTTGCCGTTTTCCTTCCTCCTCCTCTTCCTTCCTTCCTTCCTTCTTTTCTCCTCCTCCTCCTCCTCCTCCTCCTACTACTACTACTACTACTATTACTACTACTTCTACTACTACTACTACTACTACTTCTTCTTCTTCTTCATCTTCTACTTCTTCTTCTTCTTTTTCCTCTTCTTCTTCGTCTTCTTCTTCTTCTTCTTCTTCTTCTTCTTCTTCTTCTTCTTCTTTTTCTTCTTCTTCCTCTTCTTCCCGTTTTCTTCGTGTTTGTGGAGGCTCGCCGCATCCCGTTTTCTTTCTTCGAGGCGAAAGAAAACGAATTTGTGTTAAAAGTTGTGTTGTAAGAACTTCGTCTCCTCTCTCTAAGAAGCTTTCTCTCTCTCTCTCTCTCTCTCTCTCTCTCTCTCTCTCTCTCTCTCTCTCTCTCTCTCTCTCTCTCTTCAATATTTTGTTTTTTCTTTTCTTTTTATTTATTTTTTGCTTTTCCTCTTCCTCCTCTTCTTTTTTTTTATCTTATCTTCCTCCTCTTCCTCTTCCTTCCTCTTCCTCTTCTCTTCCTTTCTCTTTTTCTTCATCCTCCTCTTCCCCTTCCTCATATTCTTCCTTCCTTCCTTCCATCTTTTCTCCTCCTCCTCCTCCTCCTCCTACTACTACTACTACTACTACTACTACTACTTCTACTACCACCACTACCACCACTATTAACAACAACAACAACAACAACAACAACACACCTGCCATCATTTCCTGCTCACCTGTCATTAAATTCGGAAGCTAATTATTAAGGTGAGCCCCCCCTCCCCCCCTCCCCCTCCCCCCTCTTCCCCCCTCCTCCTCCTCCTCCCCCCGTGGCTATTTTACGTGTAATTAAAAGGTCTAATTACCACGAGCCTCATTAGTCGTGTGTGATTAATATGTGTAATTAGGAATCAATTATTATTTTTTTCTTTATTTTTTTCTTTATTTTTATTAATTGATTTTTTGTCTTTTTTCGTTTTCTTTCTTCCTTTTTTTTCTTGTTTCTTGTTTGTTTTTTTCTTTTTTTTCTTTCTTTTAATTTTACTTTTGTTTTTAATTTGTTTTTATTTATCTCTATTTTTTTCATTTTTTCATATTTTTTTTTAGTATTTAGAGAGAGAGAGAGAGAGAAAAAAATTCTGAGAGTGAAAAAAAAAAAAAAGAGCGAGAGAGAATGAATGAAAAATAAAGTGGCGGAGCGAGAGAAAAGGGATTAGAGAGAGAGAGAGAGAGAGGGGGGGGGGTGAAGGAGGACAAGAGGGAGGGGCGCCAAAAGCTGTCTTGATGATAATGCAATTAGGTGAAGTGTGTGTGCGTTTGTGTGTGCGTGTAAACCCATGTACGTGTGCGTGTGTGCGTGCGTATAGAGTGCACATTAAATCTACCACCTGCGAGGGAGACAAACACACCCACAAACACACACACAAACACATACAAACACCATATAGCAAAAGGAACCTTATTAGGGGAGGGCTTAAGGGTCAGTGTCGCTCGCCGCCTTGCCTTGCAGTGCGCGGGAAAAACAAGCGCTGTGATTGGCCCGCTGGATGCAACATGTCGCGACACGTTGGAAGGGCGAGCTGTGATTGGCTGGCGGGAAAAATAGCGGCGGTTGGGCGGGGAATAATTTGGGCTGGAAATGAATGGAAGGGAAGGAGGAGGAGGAGGAGGAGGAGGAAGAAGGAAATTGAGGAGGAAGGGAAGGGTTTGTAAGAAGAGAGACATTTAAGAAGGAAAGGAGAGAAAAGGGAAGGAAAAGGAAGGAAGGGAAGGGAAGGAGGAAGAGGAGGAGGAGGAGGATTAGGAGGGAAGGAAGGAGGGAAGAAGGAAACTGAGAAAGGAGGGAAAGGAAGTAAGAAAAGATATATTTAAGAAGGAAAGGAAGAGAGGAAGTAAGGGAGGAAAGGGAGAGAAAAGGGAAGGAAAGGAAGGAAGGAAAGAAAGAAGGAATGGAAGGAGAAGGAGGCAGGAAGGAGGAAATAAAGGGAGAAGGGAGGTAAAGGTAAATGAAAGGAAGGAGGGAAGGAGAGAGAGATAGAAGGAAGGAAGAGAGGAAAGGAAGGAATAGGATAGAAAACAGAAGGGAAAGAGGAGGAGGAGGAGGGAAGGAAGGAAAGAAAGTAAGGAAGGAGGAGAGAGAAGGAGAGAAGAAAGGAAGGAAGGAGAGAGAGAGAGAGGATTTGTCATTACAGGTAAATTCTTAGCCTGATTTGGTGTCCTCCTCCTCCTCCTCCTCTTCCTCCTCCTCCTCCTCCTCCTCCTCCTCTTCTTCCTCCTCCTTTTTCCTCCTGCTTCTCCTTACACATGAATTCTTCCATTTCTTACACTTCACCTCCTCCTCCTCCTCCTCCTCCTCTTCGCAGCTCACAGTGTCTTTAAACTCGCTTCCTCTGTCTCTCTCTCTCTCTCTCTCTCTCTCTCTCTCTCTCTCTCTCTCTCTCTCTCTCTCTCTCTCTCTCTCTCTCTCTCTCTCTCAATTTCACACACACACTTCAACACCCACGAACTCCTCCTCCCTCCTCCTCCTCCTCCTCCTCCTCCTCCTCCTCCGCCTCCTCCTCCTCCTCCTCCTCCTCCTCCTCCTCATCTTAAGGAACTGGTTTGAAAATTGAAGGAAGATCTGTCTCATTGTCATGTTAATCTCTTAAAACCCGAGGAAGAGTTGAGAGAGAGAGAGAGAGAGAGAAAGAAAGAAAGATTAAGATTAAAATAAGAGAGAGCACAAAAAGACGCGTATTGTGAGAGAGAGAGAGAGAGAGAGAGAGAGAGAGTTTTTTCCTCCATTTTTTTCCCTTCCTGTGTAATGGAGAATTTATAAAGATGAAGTAGATGGAAGAAAACGGGGTGAAGGGAGGAGGAAGAGGAGGGGGGCTTATGTATTTTTTTTCTTTTTTTTCTCCTCCATTATTTACTTATTTTTTATTTTTTTTATTTTTTGTCTTTACTTTCTTTCTTTTTCTTCCTTTTTCTTCCTTTCCTTTCCTTCCTTTCTTCCTTTCATTTTATTTTTGTTCCATTTCCTTCCCTTCTCAACTCTCTCTCTCTCTCTCTCTCTCTCTCTCTCTCTCTCTCTCTCTCTCTCTCTCTCTCTCTCTCTCTCTTCTCCTTTCATCCCTTCCTCCCTTCCCTCTTCTCATTCCTTCCTTTCTATATCTTAATTTCCTTCTCTCTCTCTCTCTCTCTCTCTCTCTCTCTCTCTCTCTCTCTCTCTCTCTCTCTCTATCTCTCTTCCATTTTTCTTATGTATAATATTTCTCCTTTTCCTTCTTTTCCTGCCTATTATTTTTTTCTTTTCATTTTTCCTGTATTTTCCTACCTCTATATTTTCCTTTTTCCTTTTTTCCTTTCTATTTTCTTATTCGTGTCCTATTTTCCTTCTATTTTCCTCTTTATCTTCATCTCTTTTTTCCTCTTCCACTTTCGTCTTTATTTTCCTACATTTTTCCTTCTCCTCTTTTCCTTTTCCTTTTTCTTTTTGTAGTATTTTCCTATTTAGTTTTTCCTTTGTTTCCTGTGATGTATTTTCCTGCATTTTCCTTTTTCCCTGTTTTCATTTTTTTCTGTTTTTTCCCTTTTCTATTTTATTTATTTCTCCTTTTTTTTATATATATTTTCCTCCTCCTCCTCCTCCTCCTCCTCCTCCTCCTCCTCCTCCACCTCCTCCTCCTCCTCTAAGTGACCTCAGTTGACCCTAATATGACCACCTGCTGGCACTGACCATCACTTGCTCTCTCTCTCTCTCTCTCTCTCTCTCTCTCTCTCTCTCTCTCTCTCTCTCTCTCTCTCTCTCTCTCTCTCTCTCTCTCTCTCTCTCTCTCTCTCTCTCTCTCTCTCTCTCTCTCTCTCTCTCTTCATATTTCTCTCCTTCCATGTTGCTCCCCCTCCTACTCCTCGTCCTCCTCCTCCTCCTCCTCCTCTTCCTTTTTTTCTCCCTCTCTTTTTTTCTCTCCTCTTCCCTCCCATTTCTCTTTCCTCTCCACATCATTCTCTCTCTCTCTCTCTCTCTCTCTCTCTCTCTCTCTCTCTCTCTCTCTCTCTCTCTCTCTCTCTCTCTCTCTCTCTCTCTCTCTCTCTCTCTCTCTCTCTCTCTCTCTCTCTCTCTTTATCATTTCCTCCTGATGAAGTTCGCGGAAAAAGACGAGAAGAGAAAGGAAAAAGCATAGGAAAACAGCCAACGTCATTTGTTAAGAAGTTCAGGGAGGAAAGGGAGGGAAGGGAGGAAAGGGAGAGAAGGGAAGGGAGGGGAAGGGAAGGGTGGGAGAGGGAGAGGTAGGAGACTTCGTTAAAAGTTCCCTCTACCTCCCCCTTTCCTCCTCTCCCTTCCTCTCCCTTCCCTCCTCTCCCTCCCTTCTTCTCCCTTCCTCTCCCTCCCTTTCTTCAAGTTTGTGAATATATGATGTTTTATGTTTCTTCTCCCTCCTTACCTCCCTCCCTTTCCCTCCCTTCCCTCCAGCCTCCCTCCCTTTCTCTCCCTCCCTTTCCCCATCCCTCTCTTTTTCTCACCTTTATCTCCCTTCCTACTTACCTTTTTCTCCCTTTCTCTCTCCCTTTTTCCCTTTCCCCCTCCCTTCCTTCTTACTTTCTCCCTTTCCTCCTAACCTTTATCTCCCTTCCTACTTACCTTTATCTCCCTTTCTCCCTTTTTCTCTTTCCCCCTCCCTTCTTAATTTCTCCCTTTCTTCTCACCTTTCTCTCCCTTTCTCCTCGTCTTTACTCCCTTTTTCTCTCCCTCATTTCCTTCTTTCATTAATTTTTTCTTTGTTTTCCTTCCTTCCTTCATTCTTTCTCTCCCTCATTCTCTATTTTTTTTCTCCTCCATCTTTCTACCTCCTTTCTTCTCTCCCTTCCTTTCCTCCCTTCGTGTTTCTCTCCCTCCTGTCATCATCTCTTCTTTTCCTCTTCCTTTCTTTTTCCTTTCTTCTCTATTCCCTCTTTTCATCTTTTTTTCCCTCTTCTTTCCTTCCTTTCTCCTCCTTTCCCTTCTGTCTCCTTAACATATTTCTCCTTTGCTTCATTTTCTCTGTTCTCGTTCTCCTCCTCCTCCTCCTCCTCTTCCTCCTCCTCCCCCTCCTCTTAATCTTTGTCTTCTTCATCTTCCCTCTCTTTCCTCTTCCTCTTCCTCTTCCTCTTCATTCTCATTCTTCTTTACTTTTCTCCTCACACTTATCTTCATGTCACATTTTCTCCTCCTCCTCCTCCTCCTCCTCCTCCTCCTCCTCCTCCTCCTCCTCCTCCTCCTCCTCCTCTTCCTCTTCCTCCTCCTCCTCCTCGTTTTCCTTTTTCACCTCTTTCATACTTCCCAGAACTACACACACACACACACACACACACACACACACACACACACACACACACACACACACACACACACACACACACACACATTGGCACATACTTTGATATATTTTGAAATCTATTTTCGTCTTTGATGTTGACGAATAGATTTATAGAGCCATTTAAACACACACACACACACACACACACACACACACACACACACACACACACACACACACACACACACACGTACGCACAGGTAAATTAAATGCTATGTAAATTTATCTTTCGAGAGAGAGAGAGAGAGAGAGAGAGAGAGAGAACAAAGAAAATACATTAACTGGCAACTTTGCAGCGAAGGGAGGGAAGGGAGAGAGAGAGAAGGAAGATAACGAAGGGAGAGGGAGAGATTGGAGGAAGGGAGAGAGGGAGGGAGAAGGGAGAGGAAGGAAAAAACGAAGAAATTGAAGAAAAAAAGATGGAGGAAGGAAAGGAAAGAAAAGGAAGAAGAGGAAGATAAATATTGGAAGAAGGAAGAGAGAGAGAAAGATAAGGGAGAAGAAAGGGAGAGAAGAAGGGAGAGAAAAGAGAGGAAAGAAATAGTAAATGAAAAAAATGAAGAAAAGGAGAGAAAAAATATCAAGGGAGGAAAGGGAGATAAAAAAAGCGAAAGAAGGGAGAAGGGAGAAGGGAAACAAAAGGGAGGTAAAAATAAAGAAAAATAGGGAGATGAAGAAATTGAAAGAAAAGGAAGAAGGGAAGATAAAGATAGGAATAAGGTAGAAAGAGAAAAAAAGGTAGAGGAAGGAAGGGAGAAGGGAAAAAAAGGGAGGAAAACAAATAAAGAAAAATAGGGAGATGAAAAAAAGTGAAGGAAAACGAAGAAGGGAAGATAAAGATTGAAATAAGGGAGAGAGAGGAAAAAGGGAGAGAAAGGAAGGGAAAAGGGAAAGGAAAGGGAGGTTAAAAATAAGGAAAAATAGGGAGATAAAGGAACTGAAAGAAAAGGAAGAAAAAAATTTAAATATTGGAATAAGGGAGAAAAAAGGGAGAGGAAAGAAGGGAGAAGGGAAACAAAAGAGAGGTAAACAAATAAAGAATAATAGGGAGATGAAGAAATTGAAAGAAAAGGAAGAAGAAAAATTAAATATTGGAATAAGGGAGAAAAAGGGAGAAAAAAAGGGAGAGGAAAGGGAGAGGAAGGAAGGGAGAAACATTTCCTTGTGAGTAGAATAAATTTGCATCATATGTATCGAGAGAGAGAGAGAGAGAGAGAGAGAGAGAGAGAGAGAGAGAGAGAGATGTTTCTACTGTGCTTCCTGTTAAAGGGGAGGGAACTCTCCAAGAGGTAACACGCTCATTTCTCCTCCATCCCTCCTCCCCCTCCCCCCCTTTTTCCCTCCATCCCTCCTCCCCCTCCCCCCTTTTTCCCTCCCTCCCTCCCTTCCTCCCTCCTCTTACGGTTGCGTGCCAAGTCTGAATTTACAAGATATGGATTAATTTCTTCTCTACTGCACTTTATATAGTAGTAGTAGTAGTGGTAGTAGTAGTAGTAGTTGTAGTAGTAGTAGTAGTAGTAGTAGTAGTAGTAGTAGTAAGTGAAATCTGGTTAGCAATACCCGTAGATTTTCACTAATACATATCGTCGAGAGAGAGAGAGAGAGAGAGATGCCATAACAGCCACACATATTCTTTCACCTTTACACAGACGAACAAACAAACAAACAAACAAACGCAGAGACTGAAATCCAGACCGGAGGAGGAGGAGGAGGAGGAGGAGGAGGAGGAGGAGGAGGAGGAGGAGGTAAAGAGCATGTGTGTGTCGGTCTTAAAGGAGAGGCTATGAGACTCCTCCTCCTCCTCCTCCTCCTCCTCCTCCTCCTCTATTCTTTTGGTTTATGCGTTTTTCCTTCCTGTCTATTTATCCATCTGTGTGTGTGTTTGTGTGTGTGTGTGTGTGTGTGTGTGTGTGTGTGTGTGTGTGTGTGTGTGTGTGTGTGTGTGTGTTGTATATGCCTATCACCTTTATGCAGAATCCGTGTGTGTGTGTGTGTGTGTGTGTGTGTGTGTGTGTGTTTGACGAAATGTAACCTTGCATTAGTGAGTTTCTGTTCGGGTTGTGTGGTGGTGAGAGAGAGAGAGAGAGAAATTGCTATGTACATTTATTTGCTTTCATTTTTTTCTGATATTTCTTTTTTTTCATATTTCCTTTGCATCATCATCTTCTTCATTTTCTTCCTCTTCTCCTTTTCTTCTTCTTCTTCTTTTTCTTCTTCTTCTTCTTCTTCTTCTTCTTTTTCTTCTTCTTTTCTTCTTATTATTATTTTTATTCGTACCTAAAATGCGTCACATGTAATTAGAGAGAGAGAACCAGGTAAGGCGGGGGAGGAAAGGAGGCAAGACTCTACCCTATTTAAGTCTCTCTCTCTCTCTCTCTCTCTCAGACACACATCAGAGGGAAGTGAAGGAGGGAGAAGGAGAGAAGGAGGAGGAGAAGTGGAGGAAACTTGATGTAAATATGAGAGAGAGAGAGAGAGAGAGAGAGAGATTTGTGTCGTGTATTTGATATCTCGTTTTTATTTTTATTTTGATATTAAATAAGAAAAAAATAAATAAATAAAATAGAATATATTAAGTAATTTGAAAGTATTTTATTGATTATATAGATAAAATAAAGAAAAAAATTCATATAAGGAAGCATGGGTCATATTAGTCTTCTCTCTCTCTCTCTCTCTCTCTCTCTCTCTCTCTCTCTCTCTCTCTCTCTCTCTCTCTCTCAACAACAACTATGAACCTAAAGACGAAAGTTTAAAATGCTAATAAAATAAAACAATAAAAAAATGAGCGAGAGAAAGTGAGCAAGTGAGGGAGATCGAGAGAGAGAGAGAGAGAAAAGTGTTAAGTTAAAAGTGATTAGTGTCGGTTTGAAATGAGAATTGCCTCGACTGTTCATTACTCTCTCTCTCTCTCTCTCTCTCTCTCTCTCTCTCTCTCTCTCTCTCTCTCTCTCTCTCTCTCTCTCTCTCTCTCCATCCCTCACTTTTCCCTCTCTCTCTCTCTCTCTCTCTCTCTCTCTCTCTCTCTCTCTCTCTCTCTCTCTCTCTCTCTCTCTCTCTCTCTCTCTCTCTCGACCTATCTCTGTTTAAGCCGCCTTGATTAATGTAGAATACGTCCTTGTGTGTGTGTGTGTGTGTGTGTGTGTGTGTGTGTGTGTGTGTGTGTGTGTGTGTGTGTGTGTGTGTGTGTGTACCAGAGAGTTGTAAGCGGATGTATGTATAATGACTGGGTACACACACACACACACACACACACTTACTTTATTCGTTCATTAAAATCTCTGTTAACAAAAGTCATTCTGTGTGTGTGTGTGTGTGTGTGTGTGTGTGTGTGTGTGTGTGTGTGTGTACATTAATATTAGTTATGTACACAAACTCATATTGGCTTTAAATCTAAATGCGTGTGTATGTATGTATGTATGTATGTATGTGTGTATGTATGTATATATGTGTGTGTTTATAATTGTGTATGTAAAAAAATTTGGTTGTGTGTGTGTGTGTGTGTGTGTGTGTGTGTGTGTGTGTGTGTGTGTGTGTGTGTGTGTGTGTGTGTTAAGGGAGATGGTCAGTCTGCATCGTGTATACTTAAAGAGAATGTGTGTGTGTGTGTGTGTGTGTGTGTGTGTGTGTGTGTGTGTGTGTGTGTGTGTGTGTGTGTGTGTTTCTTCTTTAAGGTTTTTCTCTCTCTCTATCTCCTTTATTTGATTTTTTGCTTTCTTTCATTGTTTCTTATTTTTGGTGTTTTAGAATAACAAGATTATTATTATTATTATTATTATTATTATTATTATTTTACATTTATCTTTTCCTTTTTTTTCCTTCATATATTTTTCTCTTTTCTCTTCTTTTCTTTTTCTATTTTTTTTCTCGTTTCTTCATTCCTTTCTTCATTTTCCTTTCCTCTTTTCTCTTCCTTTCATCATCTTCTAATTGCCTTTCATTATCCTTTTCCTCTTTAAGCCTTTTTCCTGTTTCTCGTTTTCCTTCCTGTTATCTTTCTTTCCTTGTTTTCCTTCCTTTTTTCCTTCCTTCTAATTCCACCTTTCAATCTTCTTCTTTCTTTCTTCTTTTTTATTTTTTTCCCTCCTCTTTTTCTTCTTCTTCCTCTTCTTCCTCTTCTTCATCCCTTTTCCTCTTTCTCGTTTTCCTTCTAGTTATCCTTCTTTCCTTGTTTTCCTTCCTTCTTTCCTTCCTTCTAATTCCACTTTTCAATCTTCCTCCTTCTCTTCCTCCTCCTCCTCCTCCTCCTCCTCTTTCTATTTCTCTCTTCTTCTAATATTTCTCTCCCGTTAAACCCAGTCCATTACCTCCTCCTCTTCTTCCTTCTCCTCCACCTCCTCCTCCTTCTCCTCCTCTTCTTCCTCTTTTCCGGCACGTGATTTACCTCCTTCCTCCTCCCTCCTCCTCCCCCTCCCCCCCTTCACCAGGTAAGCGTCAGGTAGTCAATTTAAGGTCACGTGACTCAGGTGTGAAAGAGGAAAAGCTGTTGTTGTTGTTGTTGTTGTTTTTGTTTTTATTTTTTTGTTTACTTTCTTTTTAATTTGTTTTGTAATCTTCATCT
>NW_026111261.1:352500-357500 GCF_024679095.1 Eriocheir sinensis | reverse complement strand
GAGAGAGAGAGGGACAGGTGTGTTTCCAGGTGATTAGCGCTGATCAGGTGTTAGGGACGCCGAGATGAATTGGAGACAGTCTGGAATATAATCGAATCGGTCCCCCCAATCATGAATCATTATCACGAGACTGATTAGCGTAATTACCTGAGCTTACCTGAGCCTGCCGAGGTGTGAAGAAGATGTAGCAGCAGCAGCAGTAGTAGTAGTAGTAGTAGTAGTAGTAGTAGTAGTAGTAGTAGTAGTAGTAGTAGTAGTAGTAGTAGTAGTAGTGGGGTAAGTGAAATATGAAAGGCTGTTACCGTAGAGTTTTTTTTCCAATTTTTGGTTTTCATTTTTTTTCTACTTATTTATTGATTTGTGTGGTTTCGTTTTCTTTAGTGAATAGAAAACGGAGTGTGGTAAATAGATATAGTAGTAGTAGTAGTAGTAGTAGTAGTAGTAGTAGTTTTAGTAGGTGTTGTAATTACATTGTATATAAAAATTCAACTATTTATAATTTAGTACTACTACTACTACTACTACTACTACTACTACTACTACTACTACTACTACTACTACTACTACTACTACTACTACTACTACTACTACTACTATTACTACTACTACTGCTACTACTACTACTACTACTACTTCAATATATTTTTACTTCATTATTTTCATTTCTATTTGTGCAAGTTTCCCGTTTCCCTTTTTTTATATCGATTTCCCGTTTTCTTTTTTGTCGCATAGAAAATGGGATATCGGTTGGTATATTTTTTTTATTTTCCTGTTCCTCCTTCCTTCATTTTCTCTCCCTTCTTGTCCACCCTCGCTTGTGTAATGTTATGGGTTCTCTCTCTCTCTCTCTCTCTCTCTCTCTCTCTCTCTCTCTCTCTCTCTCTCTCTCTCTCTCTCTCTCTCTCTCTCTCTCTCTCTCTCTTTAATATCACACCTTCCATTTTCTTTAATCATCTCTCTCCCCTGTCTCTCTCTCTCTCTCTCTCTCTCTCTCTCTCTCTCTCTCTCTCTCTCTCTCTCTCTCTCTCTCTCTCTCTCTCTCTCTCTCTCTCTCTCTCCCCTCATCCATTTCCTCTCCTCCTCCTCCTCCTCCTCCTCCTCATCCTCCTCCTCCTCCTCCTCCTCCTCCTCCTCCTCCTCCTCCTCCTCCTCCTCCTCCTCCTTCTCCTCCTCCTCCTGTGTTTCTTTCAGTCAAGGGAATGCAAAAACGAGAGAGAGAGAGAGAGAGAGAGAGAGAGAGAGAGAGAGAGAGAGAAGAGGAGAGAGTGAGAAAGGAGAGAAAAATGAGAGAGAGGAGAGGGAGAGAGCACTTAAGGGAGAGAAAATGAGAGGAGGGAAGAAGAGGAGGAGGAGGAAAGAGAGAAGGGAATAAATTAGAATAAGTAATGAAAGAAGATACGAAGAGAGAGAGAGAGAGAGAGAGAGAGAGAGAGAGAGAGCAGATGTTTTAGTCATTATTCTCTCTCATTTGCTTCTTACGATCCTCTTTCCTTCTCTCCTTCCTTCTCTCCTTCCCTCCTTCCTTCTCTCCTTCCCTTCTTCCTTCTTTCTCCTCCTCTTCCTTCCTTCCTTTCTCCCGTCTTTTTTGTTTCTCCTCCCATTTCTTTCTTTCCTCCCTTCCTTCCTTCTTTTTCTCTCCATTCTTTTCTTCCTCTTTCTCTCTTCCCATTTTCTTTATAGTATCCTTCTCTTCCTCTCCTCCTTTTTTTCTATCTTTTTTTCCTTTCCATCATTCCTTCTTTCTCGTTTCCCTTCTTTCTCTTCTTCCTTTCCTTATTTCCTTCTTGGCTTTTTCTCCTCCTCCTCCTCCTCCTCCTCCTCTTCCTTCTCCTCCTCCATTCGTTTCTTCTCTTTTCCTCTTTTATTCCTTTTTTCTCCTTTTCCTCCCTTCTCTTCCTCTTCTCCCACCTTCGTTCCTTCCTTTCTTTCCTTCCTCCTTTCCCTCCTCTCTCTTTCCTCCCTTCCTTTCCTCCATTCTCCCTTCCTCCCTCCCTTACTCCCCCTACCTTACTAGAGAGATTTTTCCCTATTAAGGCAAAATCTAGATGGAAGAGGAGGGAAGGGAGGGAGGGAGGGAAGGGAAGGGAGGAAGGGAAAGAGAATTAACTTTCCAATATATTTTCCTTACCTTTCCCTTCCTTTCCTTTCCTTCCTTTCTTCCTTTCTTTTTCTTTTTCTTTTTTCCCTCTCTTTTCCTCCTCTTTTCCTCTCTTTCGTCTCTTATTTTCTTTCTTTTTCTGTCTTTTTTTTTCTTTTCTTTTTCTTTTCCATCTTTTCCTTCTTTCATTTCTCTTCCTTTTTCAATAATTTTCTCTTCCTGTATTTTCTTTGTTTTTTTTCTATTCTCTCTCTCTCTCTCTCTCTCTCTCTCTCTCTCTCTCTCTCTCTCTCTCTCTCTCTCTCTCTCTCTCTCTCTCTCTCTCTCTCTCTCTCTCTCTCTCTCTCTAACACGCAGTAAGTGAGTTCTCTCTCTTTACCTCCCTTCCCTCCCTCCCTCCCTCCCTCTCTTTCATCTTCTCTCCCTTTTCTCTCTTTCTCTCCCTTTGTTTTCCTCCTCCTTGGGTGAGTAGAGGAAAGAAAGGTCGGAGAGAATGAGTCTTTCCTCCTTTCATCTCGTTTCTCCTTTTTTTTCCTCCACTTTTTTCCTCCATTTTTTTCCATTTTTTCCTTAATTTCCTTTTGTTTTGTTTTTCTAATTCTTTCTTATTCCTGTGTTTTATTTTTGTTTTTCTTCTTTTTTCCCTTTTCTAAACATTATTATTTTCCTCTTTTCCTTCTTTTCCCTTCTTTCCTTTTTTTCTTGTCTTTTCCTTCGTCTTTTTCCTCCTCCTTATCCTTTTTTCCTCCTGTTTCTTTTTTTTCCTATTTTCCTTTGTCTTTTTCCTCTTTTCCTTTTGTTCCTCCTTTTTCTTTTTCCTTTTCTTATTTTTTATTCATTTCTTCCTGGCGTTTCTTTTCCCTTTTCCTTCTTCCCCTGTCTTCTTCTTCTTCTTCTTCTTCTTCTTCTTCTTCTTCTTCTTCCTCTTCATCTTCTTTATTCCTCCAAAAAGTACAAAAAACTATATATTTAATCCTTTCCTTCCCTTCCTTCCTCCTTCCTCTCCCTCCTCCTTCCCTCCCTCCCTCCCTCCCTCCCTCCTTCTTCCCTCCGGCTATACCTTCCTTCCTTTCCTCAAGTGAGAGAGCAAACAGTCTCTCTCTCTCTCTCTCTCTCTCTCTCTCTCTCTCTCTCTCTCTCTCTCTCTCTCTCTCTCTCTCTCTCTCTCTCTCTCTCTCTCATTTATTTCTTTTTCTTTTTCTCAAAGCGCAAAGAGAAAGAAAGAGAGGAAAGAAGGGAAGGGAAGGGAAGGGGAGGGAAAGGAAAGGAAGGGAAGGGAAAGCAAGGGAAGGGAAGGGAAGGGAAGGGAAGGGAAGGGAAGGGAAGGGAAGGGAAAACAAGGGAAGGGAAAGGAAGGGAAGGGAATGGAAAGGAAAGCAAGGGTAGTGAAGGGAAGGGTAGGGAAGGGAAGGGAAGGGAAGGGGAAGGAAGATAAATGAAGGTAAAGGAAGGGGAAGGGAATGGAAGGGAAAGGAAGGGAAGGAAAGGGAAAGGAAAGGAAGGGAAAGGAAGGGAAGAGAGGGGAAGAGAAGGGAAAGGAAGGGAAGGGAAGGGAAGGGAAAAAGAGCAAGGAAATGAAGAAAGGAAGGAGAAAAAAATATGAAATGGGGAAAGAAGAAAAGAAAGGAAGGAGAGAGAAGAATTATAGACAAGGAAATTAAGGGAGGAAGGAGAAAGAAGGGAGGAAAGGGAGAGAATGGAGGAAGGGAGAGAAGAAAAGGAGAAAATGAAGAAAAGGAGGGAAGGAAACAAATAAGTAAGAAAGGAAGGAAGGAAGGAAGGAAGAAGGGAGGAATGGAAAAAAGGGAGAAAAGGGAGGAAGGGAGAGAAGGGAGGAAAGGAAAGGAAGCTTAAGCCTTCCATTACGAAAGTTACAGGGAAGAAATTATTCTCTCTCTCTCTCTCTCTCTCTCTCTCTCTCTCTCTCTCTCTCTCTCTCTCTCTCTCTCTCTCTCTCTCTCTCTCTCTCTCTCTCTCTCTCTCTCTCTCTCTCACTCGCTTGGAGATGTTTTGTTGTGTCTCTTGAGAACTGAGAGAGAGAGAAAGAATAATTGCTTGAGGAGAGCAGGTGTGTTCTCTCTCTCTCTCTCTCTCTCTCTCTCTCTCTCTCTCTCTCTCTCTCTCTCTCTCTCTCTCTCTCTGTCGGTTCATGATTTTTATTTTGCTTATTAATTAAAGTGATGAGTGCCCTTCCTTCCTTCCTTCCTTCCTTCCTTCCTTCCCTTCCTTCCTTCCTTCCTTCCTTCCTTCCTTCGCCCTTCCTTCCTTCTCTTCCTTCCTTCCTTCCCTTCCCTTCCCTTCCTTTATCTATTATTTCTTTCTTTCTAATTCTTCTTTTTATCTCATTTTTGCTTATTCCTCTCTCTCACCTTCCTCCTCCTCCTCCTCCTCCTCCTCCTCCTCCTCCTTTTTTTCTCATTCCTCCCTTCCTCAATCCCTTTCCTTCCTCCCCTTGTACTTTTTATTTCACAGGTACATCTCTCTCTCTCTCTCTCTCTCTCTCTCTCTCTCTCTCTCTCTCTCTCTCTCTCTCTCTCTCTCTCTCTCTCTCTCTCTCTCTCTCTCTCTCTCTCTCTCTCTCTCTCTCTCTCTCTCTCTCTCTCTCGGTGTCACAGTTTTCCTCCCTTCCCTCCCTTCCGTCCCTCCCTCCCTTCTCTCCCTTCCCTCCATTTTTTACCTCCATCCCTCCTCTCTCCCTCCCTCTCTCTCTCTCTCTCTCTCTCTCTTTCCTCCCCGGCCATAGACGATTATTAAAGATCTTTCTCACCTCGTAGAGAGAGAGAGAGAGAGAGAGAGAGAGAATATAAATAGCTGGAAGACACGTAAGGACTGGGAATGAGAAAAAATAAATGAATCTCTCTCTCTCGATCTCTCTCTCTCTCTCTCTCTCCCTCTCTCTCTC
>NW_026111261.1:345000-347500 GCF_024679095.1 Eriocheir sinensis | reverse complement strand
CCCTTTTCATCTTTCTTTTCATTCATTTTTCATTTTTTCCTTACTCTTTTTATAATTTCCTTCCCTGTATTTTCTCCTTTATTTTCTCTTTTCCTCTTATTTCCCATTTGTCTAATCCATTTCTCCCTCCCTTCTCTCCCTCCTTTCTCTCCCTCCTCTCCTCCGCCAATGACGTTTAAGTACTGGTTTTCTCTAATCCAATGGCGTTCCTGGCATCATTTTCGCTTGACCAATAGGATCCAAGCTCGTTCCCTCTCGACCAATAGGCTTCGTTGTTTTCTTTACGTTGAGTTTGTTAAGGTAGATGATATATTTTTGTGTGTAAGGTTTTAGGTTTCGAAAATAAGGTGAGAATTAGGATTTTTGGGTCTTTATCCTTTTTTTTGCTTGTGTTTTTTCGTCTTTTTTTTTCTATGCTTTTTTCTTTTCCTTCTTTTTTTCTTCCTTTCTTTTTTGTTTTGGGTTTTTAATATTCTTTTTCTTTATTGTTTTTTTGCTTTTTTTGTTGTTTTTTCGTCTGCTCCTTTCCCATACTTTTTTCTTTTCCTTGTTTTTTTCATTTCTTTTTTATTCTAGGTTTTCAATATTCTTTTCCTTCCTTTTTTTCTTTTCCTTGTTTTACTTATTTTTCTTCCTTTCTTTTTTCACTCAGGGTTTTTAATTTTCTTTTCCTTGCACTTTTCTTTTCTCTTTTCTTTTCCTCGTTTCCTTTTTTTTCTTCCTTTCTTTTTCAATACTATTTTCCTTGCACTTTTTTTTTCCTATTTTTTTTCCTTGTTTTCCTTTTTTTTTCTTCCTTTCTTTGTCATTCTACTTTTTCAATACTATTTTCCTTGACTTCTTTTCCTATTTTCTTTCTTTGTTTTCCTTTTTTTCTTCCTTTCATTTTCATTCTAGGTTTTCAATATTCTTTTCCTTGCATTCCTTTCCTTTCTTCCTTTTCTCCTCTCCTTTGTTCTGTCCCTTCCAATACGTGTCTTATGTTTGTATGAGACACGT
This sequence comes from Eriocheir sinensis, assembly GCF_024679095.1. Classification (NCBI taxonomy): domain Eukaryota; kingdom Metazoa; phylum Arthropoda; class Malacostraca; order Decapoda; family Varunidae; genus Eriocheir; species Eriocheir sinensis. The sequence goes on along the minus strand of NW_026111261.1, from coordinate 346,501 downwards.
TTTAAACAAGTACAAAACAATGCAGAAAACAATCTTCGACGAACAACAAAGGATTTTATGTGGTAAGTTAAAATATTATGTCTTATTCTGTGTTTCTTGAGGGGCAAAAAAGATCTTCAATAAATCTTACGAGTCAGTCAAGCTCATACGCAACATTTCCAGTTAGTGTGTGAGTGTGTTTGTTTGTTTACTCTTGCTGTCTCCCAATCACTGTCAAGCACATTTCTCACCCACCAATGACAGTCAAGCTTTTAGACTAACCACCAATAGGATTCAAGCTTTTCAATTTCATCAACCAATCTGCTTCACTTTTTTTTATCAACCAATCATGAACAACTGATTTCAAGACCCATTTTGTTACCCAATTAGATTTCAGAACATTTCCCTTCAACCATGACAGTCAAGCTTTTAGACTAACCACCAATAGAATCCAAGCTTTTCAATTCCATCAACCAATCAGCTTCACTTATTTTTTTATCTACCAATCATGAACAACTGATTTCAAGACCCATTTTGTTACCCAATTAGATTTCAGAACATTTCCCTTCAGCCAATGACAGTCAAGCTTTTAGACTAACCACCAATAGGATTCAAGCTTTTCAATTCCATCAACCAATCAGCTTCACTTATTTTTATCAACCAATCATGAACAACGAATTTCAAGACCCATTTTCTGTCAACCAATGAGATTTTAGAACATTTTTTCTCGGCCAATCACATTCAAGCTTTTATATTCTCTCCACTAATAAGCTTGAAGTGTTTTCCTTATCAACCAATCAGATATCAAAGAATTCAAGTCCGATTTTCTGTCAGCCAATGAGATTTCAGAGCATTTTTTTCCTCGGGGCCAATCACATTCAAGCTTCGATATTCTCTCCACCAATAAGCTTGAAGTGTTTTCCTTATCAACCAATCAGATATCAAAGAACTCAAGTCCGATTTTCTTTCAACCAATGAGATTTCAGAGCATTTTTTTCCTCGGGGACAATCACATTCAAGCTTTTATATTCTCTCCACCAATAAGCTTGAAGTGTTTTCCTTATCAACCAATCAGATATCAAAGAATTCAAGTCCAATTTTCTGTCAGCCAATGAGATTTTAGAACATTTTTTTTCTCGGCCAATCACATTCAAGCTTCAATATTCTCTCCACCAATAAGCTTGAAGTGTTTTCCTTATCAACCAATCAGATATCAAAGAATTCAAGTCCGATTTTCTGTCAGCCAATGAGATTTCAGAACATTTCCCTTCAGCCAATCACATTCAAGCTTTCCTATTCTCAAGCTTGCCCCCTCCGCTAGTAAGCTTTAAGGGTCTCCTCGCCTCAGCCAATCAGCTTTAAGTTCTGTGCCGTGCCAGCCAATACCCGTTTAGCTATTCTCCTCCGGCACTGTTCTCCCGTTTTCTTTCATTCTGTGGCCGTGTTGTCGTTTTCTTTGTCTTATTTTTTTGCTTCTATTTCGGTTTTCTTTGCTTGGATTTTCTTTTTTTTTTTCTTTTTT
>NW_026111261.1:325000-337500 GCF_024679095.1 Eriocheir sinensis | reverse complement strand
CTCTCTCTCTCTCTCTCTCTCTCTCTCTCTCTCTCTCTCTCTCTCTCTCTCTCTCTCTCTCTCTCTCTCTCTCTCTCTCTCTCTCTCTCTCTCTCTCTCTCTCTCTCTCTCCATAATTGATCCCGTTTTCTGTCAAAGTCTCACCTCCCGTTTTCTTTTGATTTTTTCTCCGTTTTCTTTTTTTATTTGTGTCAATCAAGACCTCCCTCTCCCTTTCCTCCACCTCTTTCCTCCTCCTTTCTCTCCCCTTCTCCCTTTCTTCCCTTTCCTCCATTTCCTTCCCTCCACACACACACACACACACACACACACACACACACACACACACACATCCCGTTTTCTATATATTTTCTCTTTTTTTTGCTTAATATTTTCATGTATTTTTCTCTTTTTTTCTTTTTCATTCATTTATTTATTTATTGTTTTTTTTCTTTTCTTTATAATTGTCTTTTTATCTCTGTTTTTCTTTCCGTTTTCTTTCTTGTTAATTGGGGATATTATTTTATCTTTTATTATGTGTGTGTGTGTGTGTGTGTGTGTGTGTGTGAGAGAGAGAGAGAGAGAGAGAGAGAGAGAGAGAGAGATAGATCACCTGTAAAAAAAAATCTAAAGTCAATTATCTTATTCTCCTAAAGTGGTGACTGGTGCCCTTTCTCTCTCTCTCTCTCTTTCTCTCTCTCTCTCTCTCTCTCTCTCTCTCTCTCTCTCTCTCTCTCTCTCTCTCTCTCTCTCTCTCAATTTCTCTAATCCCTTTTCACTCTTTCTTTCCTCTCTCTCCCTTTTCTTCCCTCTTTTTCTCCTTTCCTTATTTTTTTCTTCCTTTTTCTTCCTTTTCTTCCTTCTCTCCCTTTTCTTTCTTTTCTTTTCCTCTTCTTTTTTTTCTTCCTTCCTCTTATTCCTCTTTCTTTTCCTCCTCTTTTCTCTCTCTCCTCTCCCTTTTCTTTCCTCCCTCCCTCCTTAACTCTCCTCAGCTTTTCTCCCTCCCTCATATATTTTCTCTCCCTTCTTTCTCTCCCTCTCCTTCCCTCTCTTCCTTCATCTCCATTCCTCTCCCTTCCCTCCCTCCCTCCCTCTCTCCCTCTCTCCCTTCCCTCCATTTGCGGTTCCCTTCCCTTCTCCTGTTATTGCCTTCCTCCCTTCCCTCCCTTCCCTCCCTCCCTGGCCACTTACCTCCCTTCCTCCAATCCTCCTTCCTTATTGTCTTCCTTTCCTTCCTCCTTTCTTCCATTCTTTTCTTCTTGTTTTTTTTTTTCTTGTCATTTTTTTCCCGAACTGGAATTATATTTTCTTTTTTCTTCTTTTCTTGTTTTTTTCTTTTTTACCGCCAAAATTCTGCATATTTCAATTTATTTTTCCTCCTCCTCCTCCTCCTCTTCCTCTTCCTCCTCCTCTTCCTCCTCCTCCTCCTCCTCCTTTTCCTCCTTATTGATTTTTTGTCCTAATCTTTTTTTCTTTTTCTGTCTTTTCCTTTCTAATTTATATTTTCATTTTCTTCTTTTCCTTTTGTCTTCTGATTTTCTTTTATGTGTATTTTTTCATCTTTTCCTCATTTCTTTTCTTCTTTTTCAACTCTTTTCTTCCTCCTCTTGTTTTTTTCTTCCTCCTCCTCCTTCTTTATTCTTTTCCTCATTTTCCTTTTCACTTTCACTTATTTTCCTTAGTCTTTTTCCTCTTCCTCTCTTCCATATTTTCAACTACTTTTTCTTCTTTTTCCTCTTTCATTTTCTTCATTTTCCTCGTTGTTTTTCTTCCTTGTCTTCTTTTTCTTTAATATTTTTCTTCTTCATTTCCTTGTCTTTCCATTTTTCTTTACTTTAATCCACCCTTCCTCTCTTTCCCTCCTCCTCCTCCTCCTCCTCCTCTTCCTCCTCCTCCTCCTCCTTCTCTCAAGTATGCAAATCTTCCTTCACACAAACACCTTTATATTGGTCACAAGCGTCCATTCGAAGATTGTCCTCCTCCTCCTCCTCCTCCTCCTCCTCCTCCTCCTCCTCTTCTTCCTCCTCTTTCGTTTTATTTTTCGTCTTTTTATTTTTTTTTCTTTTTTTTTCTTTTTATGTATTCGTTTTTTCTTCTTTTCTTTTCTTCCTTTTCTTCTTCCTCCTCTTCTTTTCCTCCTCTTCTTCCTCCTCCTTCTTCTTACCCTTTCTTTTTATTTTATTTTCCTCCTTTCCTCTGTCTTTTCCTCTTCCTAATTCTTCTTTCATTCCTCCTCCTTCTCCTCCTCCTCCTCTTCCTCATTCTCTTTTTCCTTCCTTTCTTTTTTTTTTGGTTCTTTTCTCCTCCTCCTCCTCTTCCTCCTCCTCTTCCTCTTTATTTCTCTATTTCTATCTCTTCTTCTCTTCCTCTTTTTATCACTTCATTCTCTCTTCTTTATTCAGTATTATCCTCCTTCCTCTTCCTCTTCCTCTTCTTCCTTATTCTTCTCTTCTTCCTCTTCATCCTCCTCCTCCTCCTCCTCCTCCGTATCTTCTATTGATTTCCTTCTTTGAATCTGTTCTGAACGACTTCCTCTTCTTCTTCTTCTCTTCCTCCTTTCAACCCTTCTTCTTCCTCTCTTCCTCCTCCTCTTGCTCTTCTCTAATCCTCTTGTCTTCCTCTCTATCCCCTGGCTCCTCTTCCTTCCTCTTCTCCTCCTTCCATTTCCTGTCCTTTTTTTTCTTCTTCCTCTTCATCTTCCTTTCCCTTCTTTTATTACATTTTCCTCCTTTCTTTCTTCTTCCTTCTTTTTTTCTTTTTCTTATATTCCTTTCTTCTTTTTCTCCTTTCTTTCCTTCTTTCCTTATTTTCCTCCTCATTTTTTCTCCTTTTCTTGTCCTCTTCCTTTTCATCTTGGGCAGTTTACACCTCCTCCTCCTCCTCCTCCTCCTCCTCCTCCTCCTCCTCCTCCTCCTCCATCTGTCGTTTTTTCAATCTTCCCAAAAATTTTGAATCACGCGGGACAGCGGATTATGACTACCCGATCGTCGTGTGTGTTTTAGTCTGATTGTGTGTGTGTGTGTGTGTGTGTGTGTGTGTGTGTGTGTGTGTGTGTGTGTGTGTGTGTGATTGTTTTTCTCTGGTGTTGTTTTCGTTTTTTTTTTGTTTTATCTTTTTTTATATATTTTTTTTCTTTTCGTTTTTTTTTGTCTCGAATTTTTGTTTTTGTTTTTATTATTTCTCCGTTTTTTCCTTTTCTTTTTATTTTCTTACGTGTAAATTTATTGTTTTTTTCTTCCTTTTTCTCTTATTTTTCATTGTTATCCTTTTCTCAGTTTTTTTTATATGAGAGAGAGAGAGAGGTGGGGCGTTGAGCAATATGTCACTTGTTCGCAAAATTGTAAATAATGGAAATCGGGAGGAATGTGTTAAATCTTGAAGCGAAGGAAGGAAGGAAGGAAGGAGGGAAGGAGGGAGAGAAGGAAGGAAGGAGGGAAAGAGGGAGGAAAGAAGCAAGGGAGGAAGTATTGAAGGATGGAAGGAAGGAAGGAAGGAAGGAGAGAAGGAAGGAACGAAGGATGGAAGGAAGGAAGGAGGGAAGAAAGGAAGGAAGGAAGGAGGAGTAAGGGAGGAAGGAAGGAAGGAAGGAAGGAAGGTAAAAGAAGGAGAACGGAGAGAAAGAAAGAAAGGAGATAGAAATGAGTGAATGGATGATAAATGAAGAAATAAGGGAAGCGAAGGAAGGAAGGAAGGAGAAGGAATAAATAAATAAAAGGAGAGAAGGAAGGAGAAGAAAGGAAACAGGTAAAAATAATAGGGAAAAAAGAGAAAGTATAGGAGGAAAAAATGAAGAAAGGAGGAAGAGAGAAGCGAAGGAATAATAGATGGGAGAGGAAAGGAAGACAATAAAACATAGAAGAAAAAAAAATAAAGGAGATGAAAAAGAAGAAAAGGGAAGGAAAGGAAGAATGTCAGAAGAAAAAGGGAAGAAAATAAAAACAAAATAAAGAAAGAATGAAGGAAGGGAAAGAAAGTAGATAGGAAAGGAAGAAAGAAAGGAAGAAAAGGAGGAAAGAGGGAAGGAAGACAATGTTATTACGGGGAAAATAAGATTGGTAATACTGCTATTTTCTCTCTCTCTCTCTCTCTCTCTCTCTCTCTCTCTCTCTCTCTCTCTCTCTCTCTCTGGTCCTTTCGCATTCTATAAAACTCTCCGGTGAAAGATTGCCACTTTTAAATACCTCTCTCTCTCTCTCTCTCTCTCTCTCTCTCTCTCTCTCTCTCTCTCTCTCTCTCTCTCTCTCTCTCTCTCTCTCTCTCTCTCTCTCTCTCTCACGGAGGAAAAAATAGAATACCATCATTTTGTCTCTCATTGTATAAGATTTTCTCTCCCTCAATTCAATCTCTTTTTTCCTCCTCTTCCTCTTCCTCTTCTTCCTCCTCCTCCTCCTCCTCCTCCTCGTTTCTTGCTCCTCCTCCTCCTCCTCTTTTTTTTCTTACTGTTTATTTTTAGGTTTCGTTTGTGTTCCTTCTCTACTTCCTCTTCTTCTTCCTCCTCCTCCTCCTTCTCCTCCTTAACCCTGATTTCCTGTTTCTTATTCCTCCTTTTTTTCCTCTTCTCTTTATCCTCCTCTTCCTCCCCTCCTCCCACTTTTTTCCTCCTCTTCCTCCTCCTCCTCCTCCTCCTCCATTTCCGGCTAAGCTTCTGTTTTTTTCTTCTTCTTTTATGTTCATCATATTTTAATACTACTACTACTACTACTACTATTACTACTACTACTACTAATACTAATACTACTGTTACTGTTACTACTACTACTACTACTACTACTACTACTACTACTACTGTTACTACCAATACTACTAATACTACTTCCTCCTCTTCCTCCTTCTCCTCTCCTAATACAAATAAAGAGAAAATTCATGTATTAAAAAGACGGGAAATGGAAAAAAAGAAAACGTAAAGAAAACGGAAAGAAAACAATAGAAAACGGGAATCGGTGTTTACTTTCACTTACGGTAATGACGACTTCCCCGTTTTCTTTTTGCTGTTTTCCTTTTTATTTTCGTCTCCCATTAAAATTCTCTGGCAGCGTTTTTTTTTTTAGTTTGTCTTTTCTAGTTTTTTTGTTTTTATTTTCCTTTACAAGTATTTTTTCTTCTCTTATTTTCCTCCCTTTTTTTCTTTCTTTTCCTTTCTCTTTTTCCTTCTTTATCATCATTTTATTTTCATTCTCTCATATTTCTTTATCTTCATTCATTCTTTTCTTTTCCTCTTCTTCTCCTTCTTTCCCTTTTTCCTTCTCCTTCTCCTTCTTTCCTCCGTAGTTTTTTCCTCCTTTTCCTCCTTATCTTTTCTTTCCTCCCTTCTTTTCTTTCCTCCATCTTCTTCTCTCTTCTTTATTTTTATCCATTTTTCTTCTTTCTCTCTCTCTCTCTCTCTCTCTCTCTCTCTCTCTCTCTCTCTCTCTCTCTCTCTCTCTCTCTCTCTCTCTCTTTTTTTTCCTCCATATTTTTCTTTTTTTTCCTCTTTTCTCCCTTCTTGTCGTTATTTCTTCTCCCTGTATCCCTCCTCCCTTTCCTCCGTTTTCTCTCCCTCATTTCTCCTTCCTTCTCTCCCTATCTCCCACTCAATATCTCTTCTCAACTCTTCCCTCCCTTCCTTTCCCTCTCCTTCACTTTCTCTCCCTCATTTCTCCTTCCTTCTCTCCCTATCTCCCTCTCCACTCAATATCTGTTCTCAACTCTTCCCTCCCTTCCTCTCCCTCTCCTCCACTTTCTCTCCCTTATTTCTCCTGCCCTCTCTCCCTATCTCCCTCTCCACTCAATATCTCTTCTCAACTCTTCCCTCCCTTCCTCTCCCTTCCCTCCCTCCCTCTCCCTTCCCTCCCTTCCTCCAGTCACGCTTGGTTCAGTGTGAAAATGTTGATGTGTTGACGAAACGAGGAGAGAGAGAGAGATCCCTCCCTTCCCTCCCTTCTCTCCCTTCCCTCCCTACCCTCCCTTCTTTCCCTCCATTCCCTCCATTCATCACGCCTCCCTCCTTCCGGCCGTGTATAAGGAGGAGGAGGAGGAGGAGTAGGAGGAGGAGGAGAGGAAGGAAGGAAGGTTGGAGAGGCGAGAAAGATGAAGTTTGTGGGATGGAGGAGGAAGAGGAGGAAGAAGAAGAAGAAGAAGAAGAAGAAGAAGACGAAGAAGAAGAAGAAGAAGAAGAAAGGAAAAAAGGAAAAGGAAGAAAAAGAAGGTAGATAAACAGTGAAATAGAGAAATAAATGAAAATAATAATAATAATAATAATAATAATAATAATAATAATAATAATAACACCAACACCGACAACAATAATACAGGTAAGACAGACGCCATTAATCTACCTGTTAATTAGCGCACAGGTGTAGCCAGGTGAGCAGAAGGAGGAGGAGGAGGAGGAGGAGGAGGAGGAGGAGGAAAGAAGATTTATAGTGGAAAGGATAGATGGAAGAGGAAGATGGAGGAGGTGAAGGAGAAGGAGGAGGAGGATGAGAGGGAGGAAGGAAGAAAAGGAGGAGGAGGAGATAAAGGTGGAGAGAAGGAGGAAGAGAGAGAAGGAGGAGGAAAGGAGGAAATAAAGAAGGGAAGTAGAAAGGAGAGGAAAAGAAAGGAGGAAAAATAATTCGAATCAGTTAAAAGAAAAGAAAAAAAAATATTGGATTGAATGAAGAAAAAAAGAGGAAAAAAAGAGGAGGAAGAGAAGAGAGAAAATAATGAAGAAAGAAAAAAAAATGAAAATAGGAAAAAAGAAGAAAATAAAAAGAAGAAAACAGTGAAGAAAATTAAAGAGAAATGAGGAAAAACAGAAAGAAAAGAGGAGGAAGAAAAGAGAAAATAATAGAGGGAATAAAAAATAAAAATAGGAAAAAAGAAGAAAAAAAAGAAAGTGAAGAAAATAAAAGAGAAATGAGGAAAAAAGAAAGAAAAGAGGAGGAAGAAAAGAGAGCAAATAATAATAATAGGAAAAATAAATAAAAAAAGAAGAAATAGAAGAAAATATTGAAGACAAAAAAACAGAAATGAGGAAAACGGGAAGACAAAACGAAGAAAAGGGAAAAAAATCGAGAAAAAAAAGGAAGAAAAGAGAAAACAACGAAGAGGGAAATAAAGAAAAATAAAGAAAAGAAGAAAATAATGAAGACAAAATAACAGAACTGAGGAAAAAAAGAGGAAAACAAAACAAAGAAAATAAACAAGAAAACGAAAAAAAATCATAAAAAGTCCCCCGTCCATCACCCGTTTTCTTTCACGCAAGCAGGCAACCGCACATCCCGTTTTCTATATATAACACGGTTCCCATTTTCTCTAAGCACCGCCTCGCCTTCCCGTTTTTTATGAGCAGTACCTGGCGGCCATATTTTTACGGGGAAACAAGAAGAATACAGCAGCCTCATTTTCTGTGATCTATTGCGGAGAGAAGATAAGAGGAAGAGGAAGAGGAGGAGGAGGAGGGAGAGGAGGAAGAGGTGGAGGAGGAGGAGGAAGGAGATTGATGTGTATTTTGAGAAGCCTTCGCCTCCTCCTCCTCTTCTTCCTTTTTCCTGTTCCTCTTTCTTCCTTTCTTCTTCCTCTTCCTCTTCCTTTCTTCCTCCTCTTCTTCCTCTTTCTTCTTCTTCTTCCTCTTCTTCACCTTACTCCTCTTCCTCTTATTTTCCTTCTAGTTTTCCTTCTCCTCCTCCTCCTCTTCCTCTTTCTTCCTCCTCTTCTTCCTCTTCCTTTTCTTCACCTTACTCCTCTTCCTCTTATTTTCCTTCTAGTTCTCCTTCTCCTCTTCCTCCTCCTCCTCTTCCTCTTCTTCTTGTTCCTCCTTTTCCTTTTCCTCCTCTTCCTTACTCTTCTTCTTCTTCCTCTCACTGCCTTCTAGTTCTCTTCCTCCTCCTCCTCCTCCTCTTTCTTCCTCTTCCTCTTACTCCTCCTCCTCCTCCTACTTTTCATTATTATTATTATTATTATTATTATTATTATTATTATTATTATTATTATTATTATATCGAAGTTACATTCATAAAACAATTTCTCTCTCTCTCTCTCTCTCTCTCTCTCTCTCTCTCTCTCTCTCTCTCTCTCTCTCACCAATTAACATAGTGCACAAAGCTATTAAGGAGAGTAATGATGCTATTTAACTGATTTTTGACAGACAGACACAGACAGCAGACAGACAGACAGATAGATAAACAGACAGACAGACAGACAGATAGATAGATAGATAGATAGATAGATAGATAGATAGACAGACAGACAGACAGATAGATAGATAGATAGATAGATAGACAGACAGACAGACAGACAGATAGATAGATGAATAGATGAATGAATGAATGAATAGATGAATAGATGAATGAACAGACAGACAGACAATACAAATAGATGGATAGATAGATAGATAGATAGATAAAGAGGGGAAGGAAGAAAAAGGAGGAAGAAAAGAAAAGATAAAGATGTAAATAAAGAAGAAAGAGGAGGAGGAGGAGGAGGAGGAAGACAGGAAGAAGAAAAATGGAGGAGAAGAAGTAAAAGAAGAAGAAAGGAAGAAGAAGAAAAGAAGAAAAAAGACAATAATGGGATAGATAGATAGATAGATAGATAGATTGATAGATAGATAGATAGATTGATAGATAGACAGATAGATAGATTGGAAGAGCACACACACACACACACACACACACACACACACACACACACACACACACACACACACAACCCCTCCCTTCCCTACCCTCCCTCTCCTCCCCTCCCCCCCCTCCCCCCCTTACCTGCCCTTGCGCTCGCTAATTAAAGAACAAAGGTGATCAAAGGTGGAAAAAGTGAGAGTCAATTCACACACTGATAACCCAACCCGTACATGTGTGTGTGTGTGTGTGTGTGTGTGTGTGTGTGTGTGGGTGGGTGGGTGGGTATGTGTGTGTGTGTGTGTGTGTGTGGGTGGGTGGGTGGGTGTGCTCTTTCAATTAATTATATATCTATCTGTCTGTCTGTCTGTCTTTTTATCTCTCTATCTATTCCTGTCTGTCTGTCTGTCTATCTTCATTTTCTTTTGTTTATTTTTTTCTTTCTAGTTTTCATTTTTTATCATTATTTTTTTCTCCTATTCCTTCCTTCCTTCCTTCCTTTCTTCCTTTCTTCCTTCCTTTCTTCCGTCCTTTCTTCCTTTCTTCCTTCCTTCCTTTCGCCCTTTCTTTCTTCCGTCCTTCCTTCCTTCCTTCCTTCCTTTATTCTCTCCACTCCTCTACTTTTACTTTCTCTTTCTCTTTCTCTCTGTCTCTCTTCCTCTTTTTTTGCTTCCTGTTTGCTTCCTGTTTGTTTCCTGTTTGCTTCCTGTTTGTTTCCTGTTTGTTTCCTGTTTGTTTCCTCTCCTGTTTTTTTTTCTTTCGATCTCATTTTCGTGTATTGTTTTATTTTGCTATTTCCTCATTTCCTTTTCCTCTCCTTTCCTTCTTCCTTTTTCTCTTCTCTCTCTCTCTCTCTCTCTCTCTCTCTCTCTCTCTCTCTCTCTCTCTCTCTCTCTCTCTCTCTCTCTCTCTTATTTTTGTCTCTTTTTTTCTTTCTTTCACGTTTTACTATATATTTTATCCTTGTATTTCCTTTTTTCTCCTCCTTTCTTTCTTTTCCTCTTTTTCTTTATGTAACTTTATGTGTGTGTGTGTGTGTGTGTGTGTGTGTGTGTGTGTGTGTGTGTGTGTGTGTGAGTGTGTGTGTGTGTGTGTGTGTGTGTGTGTGTGTGTTTAGCTAAGATAGGTAGCTAGATAGATATTTGTTCTTTGTCCTCTCTCTCTCTCTCTCTCTCTCTCTCTCTCTCTCTCTCTCTCTCTCTCTCTCTCTCTCTCTCTCTCTCTCTCTCTCTCTCTCTCTCTCTCAGACAAGAGGATAAGTTCCCTGGAGTATAACACTCTTTTGCCCCGAGTGGCCGTGTTTACCTTTCATCACGAAGGAGAGAGAGAAGAAGAAAGAAAGTCAAAGGAAAAAAAGAAAAAAAGATATGACATGTTAGATAGATGGATTAAGGAGAGAGAGAGAGAGAGAGAGAGAGATGAAAATAGAGAGAGGAAGAAATGAGAGAGAGAGAGAGAGAGAGAGGATGAAAGAATAGAAAATAGAGAGAGAGAAGAAATGAGAGAGAGAGAGAGAGAGGAAAGAAATGAGAGAGAGAGAGAGAGAGAGGAGAAAAAATAATGAAAAAAAAGAAACAGAAATGGAAGAGAAGTCAAGTGAGAGAGTGAGAGAGAGATAGAGAGAGAGAGAAGTCTCTCCACTGAAAGAAGGTGAAAAATGTCTCTATACGCTTGACTGAGACGCCGAGATGTTACCCCCCCTCTCTCTCTCTCTCTCTCTCTCTCTCTCTCTCGCTCTCTTGTTCCTTTGATTTTTCCATTTTTTTCTTTATTTCTTTTTTTTATCTTTCATTTTCTCTCTTCCTCCTTTTTCCTCATATTCTTCTTCTTCTTCTTCTTCTTCTTTTACTTCATTCTTCCTTCCTTCCTTTTTCTCTTTCTCTAATGAAAAGGAAAAAAATAGTAATGTAAATAATAATAACAATAATAATAATAATAATAATAATAATAATAATAATAATAATAAAAGAAAAGAAAGAAAAAAAGAAAGTTGAAAACCCTCGAAGAATATTTCATAACAAACATATTTCTCCTCCTCCTCCTCCTTTTCTTCCTCCTCCTCCTCCTTTTCTTCCTCCTCCTCCTCCTCCTCCTCCACTTATTCCATATGCTTGTGAGAGTCTATGCCTGCACCTGCTGGTCTGAAGGAGGAAGAGGAGGAGGAGGAGGAGGAGGAGGAAAAAAGATGAGTTAGGGAAAATATATAAGAGGAATAGAGAAGATTTTAAAGAGGAAGAGAGAGATGATATGAAGAATGAGGAGGAGGAGGAGGAGGAGGAGGAGGAGGAGGAGGAGGAGGAGGAGAGTTAGAATGAAAAAAAAATGTAATAAATGATAAGAGGAAAAGAGATGATAAGAAGAATGAGGAGGAGGAAAGAAGAAAAAGCAGATAGGAGGAGGAGGAGGAAGGAAAAAAAATGTAATAAGGAAAGTACATAAAAAGAAAAGGGAGGAAAAAGGAAAAAAGGGAAAGAGAAGGAGGATGAAAAGTATATAAAAGGAAAGAGAGAGAGAGAGAGAGAGAGAGAGGATGAAAGATAGAGAAGAGGAAAAGAGAGAGAGAGAGAGAGAGAGAGAGAGAGAGAGAGAGAGAGGAGGGGAGTGGGCAGGTTAGTCTTTCACCTGTATCCAAACATTCCTAAACTCCTTAATTCAAAAATAAAAATAAAAATAAATAGTGCCGCCTCCTCCTCCTCCTCCTCCTCCTCCTCCTCGACCCAGATTAAGAGGAGGAGGAGGAGGAGGAGGAGGAAGAAGTGAAAGGAGAAGATGGAAAAGAAGAAAAGATGAAAAATGAAAAGAAAAGAAAAACGAGAAGAAAAAAAGAGGAAGAAATTAATGAAGAAAAAGAAGATGAAGAAAAGAAAAAGAAAGGAAAATACAAATGAAGAATAGGAAGAGAGGAAAGAAAGGAGAAGAAAAAGAAGAAGAAGAAGTAAAAGAAGACAGATACAAAAGTTGAATAATAAAGAAGAAAAAAGAGAAAGATAGAAGAAGAAGAAGAAGAAGGAGAAGAAAAAGAAGATAAATGTAAAAGTTAAATAATATAAAGAAGAAAGATAGAGAAAGATAGATAGATAGAGAGAGAGAAACTACTACTACTACTACTACTACTACTACTACTACTACTACTACTACTACTACTACTTCCACTACTACTACTACTACTACTACTACTTTTTATATTTATTTCCCCTACACGTTTTTACCACCATTTCCGTTTTCTATAAATAACCTTCACCCCATTTTCTTCCTTCCGTCATATATATCATCCCGTTTTCTTTCACCCGTTTTCTTTTATGTATATTCCCTCCTTCCCTCCCTTTCCCGCCCTTTTTATCTCTCCCTTTCCCTCCCTCTGCCTCTCTCCCTTTCTCCCTTTTTATTGGCTTCCCTCGTTTTCTTTCCCCCGAAGCCCGTTTTCTTTGAACCCGGAGAGCGGAGACTTAAAGAAAACGGGAAAAAGAAGCTTCTAAGTTTTAAGTCGAGAGTTGAAAAGAAAAACCCAAACTAGGCGTTGAGGGAATTGATAAAGCCAGCCTCTCTCTCTCTCTCTCTCTCTCTCTCTCTCTCTCTCTCTCTCTCTCTCTCTCTCTCTCTCTCTCTCTCTCTCTCTCTCTCTCTCTCTCTCTCTCTCTCTCCATACCCACTTTATCTCCCTCCTTTTCCCTTCATTCTTTCCTCTCCCTTTTCTCCCTTTCCCTCCCTTTCCTTTTCTTCCCTCTTTTCCTCCTCCCTTTCATTTTCCCTCCTCCCTCTCTTTCTCTCCCTCTCTCCCTCTTTCTAAATTCAGTCTATATATCTTTTTTAATCAGTATATATGTAAAAAAAAAAATCTATCTATCTATCTATCTATAATTTTCGACCTTAATTTCCCAGTAGATTTTTTTCCTTTTTTTTTTTTGTAGAGTAGATTTTTTTTTCATCGTCTCTTTTTCATAT
>NW_026111261.1:315000-317500 GCF_024679095.1 Eriocheir sinensis | reverse complement strand
TTAATTTCGTTTTTCTCGCGCTATTTTCGTATTTTCTTTTATTTTATGTTCATTCTTTTCATTCCTGTATTTTTCTTTCCTTTTCTGGTTATTTTTTTTGGTTTTCTTAATTTTCTTTTTTTCTTTTTCTTCCATTTCCTATTTTCTTTATTTTTCTCTCTTCTTTTTCTCCTCTTTATCTCTTTCTTCTTCTACCCTCCTCCTCCTCCTCCTCTTCTTGTTCTTCTTCTTGTTCTTCTTTTTCTTCTTCTTCATCTTCATCTTCTTTTATTTTATTCCTACTATTTTTTTCTAATGTAACCTCCTCCTCCTCCTCCTCCTCCTCCTCCTCCTCCTCCTCCTCCTTCTCCTCTTCCTCTTCCTCCTCCTCCTCCATTCTCACTCTTTTATTATTATTACCAGCATTATTTTTTCCCCTCCATTTTTTCCACCTCCTTTTCTTCCACCTTGAGCACCTCCACCTCCTCCTCCTCCTCCTCCTCATCCTCTTTATTATTATTATTATTATTATTATTATTATTATTATTATTATTATTATTATTATCGTATTTTTCTGCTCTTTTTCCTCTCCTTCACATCCTTTCACCTAAACCTCTTCCTTCTCCCTTCCTCCTCCTCCTCCTCCTCCTCCTCCTCCTCCTCCTCCTCCTCCTCTCACCCTCCTCCCTTGAGACGTGGTCACCTTAAATTTGATTTTTGATGCAATCTCTGTCATCTCTCTCTCTCTCTCTCTCTCTCTCTCTCTCTCTCTCTCTCTCTCTCTCTCTCTCTCTCTCTCTCTCTCTCTCTCTCTCTCTCTCTCGCTTTCAATCACGCATCTTTTTTTTCTATTTTTTTATTGATATATTTTTCGTGTTTTGTTTAAGTGTGTGTGTGTGTGTGTGTGTGTGTGTGTGTGTGTGTGTGTGTGTGTGTGTGTGTGTGTGTGTGTGTGTGTGTGTGTGTGTGTGTGTGTGTGTGGCGCGGAATCGATGAATGAATTACTGTGTGTGTGCGTGTGTGTATTTATGTATGTATGTATGTGTGTGTTCATGTGTGTATGTGTGTACGTGTGTGTGTGTGTGTGTGTGTGTGTGTGTGTGTGTGTGTGTTTATCTATCAGTCTATTGATCTGTCTACACCGCGAGACAAAGGAGAGAGAGAGAGAGAGAGAGAGAGAGAGAGAGAGAGAGAGAGAGAGAGAGAGAGAGAGAAGTGACCAGCAGGATTTCTCTCTTAAATAAACTATATATCTTTCCTCTCTCTCTCTCTCTCTCTCTCTCTCTCTCTCTCTCTCTCTCTCTCTCTCTCTCTCTCTCTCTCTCTCACACACACACACACCATCATCATCATCTTTCCCTTCCTTCTCTTCCTTCCTTCCTTCCTTCCTTCCTTTCCCTTCCTTCCTTCCTTCCTTCCTTCCTTTCCCTTCCTTCCTTCCTTCCTTACCTCCTTCCTTCCTTCCGTCCTTCCCTCCTTCCTTCCTTCCTTCCTTCCTTTCCTTAACCTTACCTTCTTTTCCTTCTTTCCTTCCTTCCTTCCTTCCTTCCTTCCTTCCTTCCTTTCTTCCTCCTCTCCATTCCTTCTCTTCCTTCCTTCTTCCTTCTTTTCCTTCTTTTCCTTCCTTCCTTCCTTCCTTCCTTCCTTCCTTTCCCTTCCTTTCCCTTGCCTCCTCCTCTCCCTTCCTCCCTTCCCTCCTTTCTCTCCCCTATTCTTCTTTAAAGTGAACGATGGAGGGAAGAATGGAGGAAAGGGAGGGAAGGAGGTAATTTTTCCCTCCAAGGTTTGTCAACTTCTCATAGTGAGAGAGAGAGAGAGAGAGGCTATATTTGTGGAGTGATTTTTTATGTATTGCCTATTTTCGTGAGAGAGAGAGAGAGAGAGAGAGAGAGAGAGAGAGAGAGAGGTTAACGGTACTGATTAAAGCTTTTTCTCAATATATAAGTCTCTGTCTCTCTCTCTCTCTCTCTCTCTCTCTCTCTCTCTCTCTCTCTCTCTCTCTCTCCAGAACGTGCTAGGAATGGAGGGAAGAAGCTAAGTAAGAGGAGGAGAGAGGAAATTCCTCCTCCTCCTCCTCCTCCTCCTCCTCCTCCTCTTCCTCTTCCTCTTCCTCTAAACCGCCCACTACATATATTACTTGACTTAGTGGTGGTTTAAGAGGAGGAGGAGGAAGAGGAGGAGGAGGAGGAGGAGGAGGAGGAGAGGGGTTTATACTTCTTCCTCCTCTCTTCCTCTCTTCCTTCTGCTTCCTCTTTTTCTTCTTCCATCTTCGTTTTTCTCTTCCTCTTTTTTCTCTTCCTTTCTCTCCCCTCTCCTTCTTTTTCTCTCCTCTCCCTTTTTCCTGCTTTTCCTTCTCTTTTCCTCTTTTTCCTCTTTTTTTAATTCCTCTCCCTTTCTTTTTTTGTTTCCTTTTTATCAATTTTCTTTCACTTCTTCATTTTCTTCTTCTTCATTTTCTCTTCTTCCCTTCCTCTTCTCTTTTCCTCTTCTTCCCCATTCGTCTATTATTTATCTTCCTTTT
>NW_026111261.1:287500-305000 GCF_024679095.1 Eriocheir sinensis | reverse complement strand
CTTTCTTCCTTCCTTCCTTCCTTCCTTCCTTCCTTCCTTCTTCCTTCACTTTCTCCATCACACTCTACTTAATCTTCATGCCCTTTAACCTTCCTCCTCCTCCTCCTCCTCCTCCTCCTCCTCCTCCTCCTCCTCTTCTTCCTCTATGTTAGGGAGGAGGAGGAAAGTTTCAATGTGTCTCTCCCTTTTTTCTTTCCTCAAGTTCTTAAAGAGAGGAGGAGGAGGAAAGAGGAGGAGGAAGAGGAGGTGGAGGAGGAGGAGGAGGAGGAGAGGAAAAAGGGGGTTGTATATGTAAATGGAAGGAAAGAAAGGAAAGGGAGGAGGAGGAGGAGGAGGAGGAGGAGGAGGAGGAGGAGGAGGAGGAGAAGAGGGAAAATTCTCCTCCTCTTCCTCCTTCCATTCTTTCTCTTTCCTCCGCTTTTATTCTCCTCCTCCTCCTCCTCCTCCTCCTCCTCCTCCTCCTCCTCTTCCTCCTTTCCTTCACACATTTCTCCACCTCACCTGTATGATTAATGATCTCTCTCTCTCTCTCTCTCTCTCTCTCTCTCTCTCTCTCTCTCTCTCTCTCTCTCCATACCTTACCTTGCCTAACTTTACCCTACCTCTCCTCCTCCTCCTCCTCCTCCTCCTCCTCCACCTCCCTACCATGATTAATGACTCCTCCTCCTCCTCCTCCTCCTCCTCCTTTTTCTCGCCTATTCCTTTATTTATTCATTTTTTTCCCTTTTCCTTCTATTTGGTTTTCTATATTTTTTTCATTATTTTCTCTTCCCTTCTCGTTTAGTTCTTTTCCTCTTGTCCCTTCCTTTATTATCATCTCTCTCTCTCTCTCTCTCTCTCTCTCTCTCTCTCTCTCTCTCTCTCTCTCTCTCTCTCTCTCTCTCTCTCTCTCTCTTTTATTCCTTTGTTTTTTTTCCTTCTTTTCTCCTTCCCTTTTTTCTTCCCTTATATGTTTCCTTTTTCTCTCCCTTCCCTTCCCTTCCCTTCCCTTCCTTCCTTCCTTCCTTCCTCCCTTCCTCCCTTCCCTTTCCCTCTCATTCTCTCCATTCCCTTCCTGTCTATATCCTTCCCTTCATTTCCCTTCCCTTCCCATCCATATCCTTCCCTTCGTTTTCCTTCCCTTCCCTTCCTTCCCTTCCCTTCCCTTCCCTTCCCTTCCCTTCCTTCCTTCCTTCCCTCCCTTCCCTTCCCTTCCCTTCCCTTCCCTTCCCTTCCCTTCCTTTCACACTCAAACCTCCCATGATTAATAACCCTCTACCCTCCTCCTCCTCCTCCTCCTCCTCCTCCTCCTCCTCCTCCTCCTCCTCCTCCCCTTATTAGTCCATGGTACCATTGGACGCACCTGGCGCCTCCAACCCTAAATTAACCTAAATGGACATTCCCTGTTCTATACCCTCCCTTCCCTCCCTTCCTCTTTCTCTCCCTTTCCTTCCCCTTCCCTCCCTTTCCTCCCATCCCAAGTTTCTCCCGAGATTCCTCCCTTCCCCCTCCCTCCCCTTCCTCTTTTTCTCCATTTCCTTCCCTTTCCTTACCTCTCCTCCCCTTCCTTTTTTCTCCCTTTCTCTCCCTTTCCTTCCCCTTCCCTCCCTTCGCTCCCATCCCTTCCTTTCCCCTAACTTCTCTTTAGATTCCTCCCTTCCCTTCCCTCCCCTTCCTCTTTCTCTCCCTTTCCTTCTCTTTCCTTCCCCTTCCCTCCCTTTCCTCAAAATCCTTCCCTCCCCTTCCTCTTTCTCTCCCTTTCCTTCTCTTTCCTTCCCCTTCCCTCCCTTTCCTCAAATTCCTTCCCTCCCCTTCCTCTTTCTCTCCCTTTCCTTCCCTTTCCTTCCCCTTCCCTCCTCCCCTCCCTTCCCTTCCCTTAATTTCCTTTCCTTCTTTTTTCCCTCCTTCTCTTTCTTTCTCTTCTTCCTCCTCTTCCTCTTACTTTCCTCCTCTTCCTTTCCTCTTGACCATCCCTCCTCCTCTTCCTTCTCCTTACATTCCTCTCCTTCTTCTTCACCATCTTTTACCTCCTCCTCCTCCTCCTCCTCCTCTCTTCCTTTCTCCCTCCCCAAAATACCTACCTTAATTATTTCCCATTTCTCTCTCTCTCTCTCTCTCTCTCTCTCTCTCTCTCTCTCTCTCTCTCTCTCTCTCTCTCTCTCTCTCTCGCTCTCTCTCTCTCTCTCTCTCTCTCTCTCTCTCTCTCTCTCTCTCTCTCTCTCTCTCTCTTTTCTCTTCCATTCTATTCTTGTG
The DNA here is from genome assembly GCF_024679095.1 of Eriocheir sinensis. Classification (NCBI taxonomy): domain Eukaryota; kingdom Metazoa; phylum Arthropoda; class Malacostraca; order Decapoda; family Varunidae; genus Eriocheir; species Eriocheir sinensis. Next base: position 302,768 of record NW_026111261.1, on the reverse strand, counting down.
TCAATCATTCCTTCCTTCTCCTCCTCCTTCTCCTCCTCCTCCTCCTCTTCCTCTTTCTCCAATAATCTTTCTTCCTTATTTTCATTCTTTCTTTTCTTCCCTTTTCTCGTTTTTCTTTTTTTTCATTTATTTTCCTCTTTTCCTCCTTTCCTTTTTCTTCTTTTCCTTGATTTTCCTTCCTCCTTCCTTTCTTTTCTTCCATATGGTGTATTTCATTCCCTCCTCCTCCTCCTCCTCCTTCTCTCCTCCTCCTCCTTCTCTCCTCCTCCTCCTTTTCGTCCTGTACTTCGATTTTCGCCCTCCTCCTTCTCTCCTCCTCCTCCTCCTCCTCCTCCTCCTCCTCCTCCTCCTCGTCCATTTTTTCAGAGTTGTTTCTCGTTTCATTGTCATTTTCTCTCTCTCTCTCTCTCTCTCTCTCTCTCTCTCTCTCTCTCTCTCTCTCTCTCTCTCTCTCTCTCTCTCTCTCTCTCTCTCTCTCTCTCTCTCTCTCTCTCTCTCTTTTGTTTGCTTGCTTTCTTTGTTTATTAAAAGCCTTCTCGTTAAAGACACTTCCCTTATATTACTTTTTTATTAGTAAAGAAAATAATAATAATAATAATAATAATAATAATAATAGGAAGAAGGAGGAGGAGGAAGAGGAGGAGGAGGAGGAGGAGGAGGAGGAGGAGGAGAGTGATAAAGTGGAAATGGTCTTTAAATTTCTTCCTGAGAGAGAGAGAGAGAGAGAGAGAGAGAAGAGACTATAGAAACTTCTTACTGTGTGTTACTTTCGTCATCCTCTCTCTCTCTCTCTCTCTCTCTCTCTCTCTCTCTCTCTCTCTCTCTCTCTCTCTCTCTCTCTCTCTCTCTCTCTCTCTCTCTCTCTCTCTCTCTCTCTCTCTCTCTCGATACAAATGACAGTGTCTCAGTCTTCCTAAAGTTGTTTAATCTTCAAAACTCATGTTCCCTCCATCTCTCCCTTCCTCCATCCCTCCTTTCCTCCATCCCTCATTTCCTCCCTTCTCTCCCTCTCTCCCTTTTCCTCTGTTTTCCCTCCTATTCCTTTTTTTTCACCTTTTTTTCTTTCCTTTCCTAATTTTCTTTCTTCCTTCTTTTCTTCCCTCCTTCCTCCCTCTTCTTTCTCTACTTCCTTTTTTGTTTCCTTCCTCTTTTTTTTCTCATCTCTCTCTCTCTCTCTCTCTCTCTCTCTCTCTCTCTCTCTCTCTCTCTCTCTCTCTCTCTCTCTCTCTCTTCCTTCTCCATTTCTCAATTCGTTTTCCTTCCTTCAATATTTTCTTTTTTCTTTCCTTCCTTTTTTCTCTTCCTTTGTTTTCCTCTTCTTCTTTTCCTTCCCCTTCTTCCTTTTTTTTCCCTCCATCCCTCCCTTTTCTACCTCCCTCCCTTCTTTTTATTTTCTCCATTTCTGTTTCTTATTTTTCTTCTCTCCCTCCCTCCCTGTTTCCCTCCCTCCCTTCTCTAACTCCCTCTCTCATTCTCTCCCTCAGGACTTATATCCCTCCCTCCCTCCCTCCCTCCCTCTCTCTTTCTCTGTCTGTCTCTCTCCTTTTCTCTCATCAAACAATTCCATTATGTTGTTTCGTGGAGAGAGAGAGAGAGAGAGAGAGAGAGAGAAGGAAGAAGAAGAAGAAGAAGGAAGCCCATAGAGAGAGAGAGAGAGAGAGAGAAAATGGAAGTGAGAGTGGAACTGTCAAACAACCAATACGTATACCCCAGAGAGAGAGAGAGAGAGAGAGAGAGAGAGAGAGAGAGCTGTCAGGCGGCCATATATACGGGGGGAGTTGTGTTTCTCAAATCCCTAAGAGGTTGGGAGTTTGACCAAAGAAATTTATCGTAAGATGAAAGTTTAAAGAAAATACTGTTTTATCCGAGGAGGAGGAGGAGGAAGAAGAGAAAGAAGAAGTAGAAGAAGAAGAAGAAGAAGAAGAAGAAGAAGAAGATAGGGAGAGAAGGAGAAAGAAGTGAAGAAGAGAAGGAGGAAGACAAAGAGGAGACGAGAGGAACAGAAAGAGAAGGAGGAGGATGAGAGAAAATAGAGAAATATGAACAGAAATGGGAGAGAAAAGATAATGAACAAGAGAAGGAAGGAAGGCAGGAAGGAGACGAGGTTTAGGAGGAGGAGGAGGAGGAGGAGGAGGAGGCGTCATATCAAAAGGAAATGAAACAGGAGATGAATGAAAAAAGTAAATGAAAAAAATATGACCTGAGAGAATATTGGATTAGAAAAAAGAGGAAGTGTCGGATGTTACAGTACAGAGAGAGAGAGAGAGAGAGTATACATCGAAAAAACAAAACTTTCCCTACCCACACTCCAACATTCAACTTATCAATATTACATTCACTACAAGAATTAGAAATGAACAGAGTAATCATTCGAGAAGGACTAGAGAAGATTATAAAGAAGAATTAGAAGATAAATAAATAGATCAATATATTCTTCCTATGTGTTTAGAGTAAGTGAAACATGGCAAGGTGGATCCGTAGATTTTCACTCGCTTTCTAATATTGATAACACAAGAATTTTTTTTAAACACTCATGATACACTAAAAGAAAGACACATAATGAGACAGAAGACTTAAATATGTAGTAAGTTAATCCTTTTTTTTACATATATCTGATTTTTTCTCTTATACCTTGCCTTAGGACATGTGTTAATGAAAAGAAATAAAATGAGAAAATGCGATATAGCTTACTAATATTATGTGGCGTAAGCGAAATGAGGTAAGAAATGTCCATAGACTTTTCCTTATTATCCTTTTACCTTAGGACATATTAATGAAAAGAAATAAAATAAGAAAATACGAAATAGATTACTTATATTTTTCGGAGTTAGTGAAATAAGGTAAGAAATGTCCGTAGAATTTCCCGCATTATCACTTTCTATATATACTTCAGCCTAACATTGAGGTTGAGTGTAATGTATGAATTGATGTTTGTATAGTAAATAAATAGATAGACAGATAGACAGATAGGAGGGAGTCAATGTGCAAAGAGATAGATAGACAGATTAAATATTTTTTGCACTTCAATGTTTTATGTGTTAGAAGAGAGAGAGAGAGAGAGGGAGGAGTGAAGGAAAAAATGAAGTAGGATGAATTGAAGGAGAGAAGGGGAGGAGAGGAGGAGGAGGAGGAGGAGGAGGAGGAGGAGGAGGAGGAGGAGAAGAACATCAATTTCCATTATTCTTCCCGTCAACTTTAAACACATCCATCCATTGTGTAAGGTAGTGAGCTCTCTATCCTCCCTCTCTCTCTCTCTCTCTCTCTCTCTCTCTCTCTCTCTCTCTCTCTCTCTCTCTCTCTCTCTCTCTCTCTCTCTCTCTCTCTCTCTCTCTCTCTCTCTCTCTCTTCCTTGTCTTTTTCTTTCTTTCTTTCTCTTCGTTTGTGAATTTCTCTTTCATTTCTCTTTTCTCGTTTTCTTATTCCTATGTTTTAGTTTCTCTCTCTCTCTCTCTCTCTCTCTCTCTCTCTCTCTCTCTCTCTCTCTCTCTCTCTCTCTCTCTCTCTCTCTCTCTCTCTCTCTCTCTCTCTCTCCTCAGGGTTTTCTTATATTACTTTCCCTCCCTCTAGCCCTCCTCCTCCTCCTCCTCCTCCTCCTTATCTCCCCTCTCTCCCTTTTCTCTCACCTCACCTTATTTTCCTCCAACAGGTAATTTCGGTAAGAGCCTCCTCCTCCTCCTCCTCCTCGTCCTCCTCCTCCTCCTCCTCTCTTCTTCATCCTCCTGATATGCAACGTTATAAAGCATATCCAATTAATCACAGAGGAGGAGGAGGAGGAGGAGGAAGAGGAGGAGGAGGAAGAGGAAAAAGTGAGAGGTATCGATGGAGGGCCTGAAGAGCTGGAGGGAAGGAAGGAGGAGGAGGAGGAGGAGGAGGAGGAGGAGGAGGAGGAGGAGGAGGAGGAGGAGGGAGGGAGGGAAAAGAAGTGGAGGAGAGAGGAGATAATTGGTAAATGAGAGAGAGAGAGAGAGAGAGAGAGAAGGAAAAGAAGAGATTGGGAGGGAAGAAAGGAAGAGAAAGGAAAAGAGAAGAAATAAAATGAAAAGAAGAAAAAGAAAAGGAGAAAGAAAAAGAAGAAACAGGAGAAAAGGAAGGAGGAAAGTAAATGGAGAGAAGAGATGGAGAGGAAAAGAGAGAAGAAAAGGAAGAGAATGAAATAGGGAAAAGAAGAAAGGGAAAGGAAGGAAAGGAAGGGAAGGGAAAGGAAGGGAAGGGAAAGGAAAGGAAAGGGAACGAAAAGGAAAGGAAAGGAAGGGAAAGGAAGGGAAAGGAAGGGAAGGGAAGGGAAGGGGAGGTCTATTATATGGCTTTAATGTAATGTTGATATGAAGGAGAGGGAAAGGGAAGGAGGGAGGGAGGGAGGGAATTTTATGAGTGGAGGGAAGGGAGAGAAAGGAGGGAGGGAGGGAGGGAGGGAGGGAGATAGGGAATTGCTGTATAAAATAAAAATAGAAATGAAAAATTGTTTGTTGTATAGATTTATATTTTAACTTTTGAGAGAGAGAGAGAGAAAACAGGACTACAGGGAAGATAAGATCGAAAAAAAAAGATATTAAAGAAAAATAAATAAATAAGAAAATACAGAGAGAGAGAGAGAAGGTACACTCATATGTAGAAACCTTATTTGCATTTTTAGCTCACTCATGCCTGCTCTCTCTCTCTCTCTCTCTCGCTCTCTCTCTCTCTCGTCAGGCCGCCTCTATCCTCCATTTTCTCTCACATTATCAGTAAATTTGAAGCAGTAACTCGCGTGTTTTTTTCTTTATTTTTATTTACATGTAATTTTTGGGCGTGGAATTGCTGTGGCCGCGTCCCGTTTTCTGTCGTAAATTTGTCGGACGGACGCCAGACTCTGTTATTTCTGGCCCGGGCGGGAGTGTATGCTAAAAGGTGTGTGTGTGGGGGGGGGGAGTATGTGGCTGTGTGTGTGCGTGTGTGCGTGTGTTACAACTGTTTTCCCGTTATCTCTGCTATTTCCTGTTTTATTTACATTTTAATTTTCTCTCCGTCATTTCTAAACATTTTCAATTCGACGTTTATTTTTTTATCTTGATTTTAATTCGCTAGTTTTGAGATTCTACCTAATTTTAACGTTCTTACTTTCATTTTCTCATATTTTTTTTATCTTTTTCATATGTAAATTATTTCCCTCGTTTTTTTTATTATTTTCCAGTTTACTATTAATTAATTTTACATATTCTGATTTATCTTATACAGTTTTCAATCCATTATACAGTTTCCAATCCATCATACAGTTTCGAATCCATTGTACAGTTTCCAATCGATTATATAGATTCCAATCCATTATACAGTTTCCAATCCATAATACAGTTTCCAATCCATTATACAGTGTCCAATCCATTATAGTGTCCAATCCATTCTACAGTTTCCAATCCATAATACAGTTTCCAATCCATTTTACAGTGTCCAATCCATTATAGTATCCAATCCTTCATACAGTGTCCAATCCATTATAGTGTCCAATCCATTATAGTGTCCAATCCATTATAGTGTCCAATCCATTATAGTGTCCAATCCATTATAGTGTCCAATCCATTATAGTGTCCAATCCATTATAGTGTCCAATCCATTATAGTGTCCAATCCATTCTACAGTGTCCAATCCATTATAGTGTCCAATCCATTATAGTGTCCAATCCATTCTACAGTGTCCAATCCATTCTACAGTGTCCAATCCATTATAGTGTCCAATCCATTATAGTGTCCAATCCATTATAGTGTCCAATCCATTATAGTGTCCAATCCATTATAGTGTCCAATCCATTATAGTGTCCAATCCATTCTACAGTGTCCAATCCATTCTACAGTGTCCAATCCATTATAGTGTCCAATCCATTATAGTGTCCAATCCATTCTACAGTGTCCAATCCATTATAGTGTCCAATCCATTCTACAGTGTCCAATCCATTATAGTGTCCAATCCATTATAGTGTCCAATCCATTCTACAGTGTCCAATCCATTCTACAGTGTCCAATCCATTATAGTGTCCAATCCATTCTACAGTGTCCAATCCATTCTACAGTGTCCAATCCATTATAGTGTCCAATCCATTCTACAGTGTCCAATCCATTATAGTGTCCAATCCATTCTACAGTGTCCAATCCATTCTACAGTGTCCAATCCATTATAGTGTCCAATCCATTCTACAGTGTCCAATCCATTCTACAGTGTCCAATCCATTATAGTGTCCAATCCATTCTACAGTGTCAAATCCATTCTACAGTGTCAAATCCATTATAGTGTCAATCCATTCTACAGTGTCCAATCCATTATAGTGTCAATCCATTCTACGGTGTCCAATCCGTTACAGTGTCCAATCCATTATAGTGTCAATCCATTCTAGTGTCCAATCCATTATAATTGTCCAATCCATTCTACAGTGTCCAATCCATAATACAGTGTCCAATCCATTATAGTGTCCAATCCATTCTACAGTGTCCAATCCATTATAGTGTCCAATCCATTCTACAGTGTCCAATCCATTATAGTGTCCAATCCATTCTACAGTGTCCAATCCATAATACAGTGTCCAATCCATTATAGTGTCCAATCCATTCTACAGTGTCCAATCCATTATAGTGTCCAATCCATTCTACAGTGTCCAATCCATTATAGTGTCCAATCCATTCTACAGTGTCCAATCCATTATAGTGTCCAATCCATTCTACAGTGTCCAATCCATTATAGTGTCCAATCCATTCTACAGTGTCCAATCCATAATACAGTGTCCAATCCAGTGTACAGTGTCCAATCCATTATACAGTGTCCAATCCATCATACAGTGTCCAATCCATCATACAGTGTCCAATCCATTATAGTGTCCAATCCATTCTACAGTGTCCAATCCATTATAGTGTCCAATCCATTCTACAGTGTCCAATCCATAATACAGTGTCCAATCCATTACAGTGTCCAATCCATCATACAGTGTCCAATCCATTATACAGTGTCCAATCCATTATAGTGTCCAATCCATTATACAGTGTCCAATCCATTATAGTGTCCAATCCATTCTACAGTGTCCAATCCATTATAGTGTCCAATCCATCATACAGTGTCCAATCCATCATACAGTGTCCAATCCATTACAGTGTCCAATCCATCATACAGTGTCCAATCCATCATACAGTGTCCAATCCATTAAACAGTGTCCAATCCTTTATATAGTTTCCAATCCTTTATCTTTTCCTTTTTCTCTAGTATTCGCCATAATTTCCCAGTGTTTTCCTCTCTAATTCCTTACCTTTTATATATTAATTCCACTTTCTTTCCTTTCTATATCAATAATTTCCCGATGTTTTCCTTCCCGGGCGTTACTTACACGAGTCACCCATCGCTCACGGCTGTTTTCTCGCTACTTTCACCACTCCCATATTCTTTCCCCCTTTCTTCTTCATAATATTTCCTTTTTTCCTTTTTTCCTTTTAATTTCCCGATGTTTTCTTTCCCGGGCGATATTTACACGAGTCGCCCATCGCTCACCGCTGTTTCCTCGCTAGTTACACCACTCCCATTTTCTTTCTCCCTTTCTTCTTCATAATATTTCCTTTTTTCCTTTTTTCCTTTTAATTTCCCGATGTTTTCTTTCCCGGGCGATATTTACACGAGTCGCCCATCGCTCGCCGCCGTTTTCCCGCCAATTAGCGCCCCGCCTCCCGTTTTCTTCGTCATTATCACGCTGTTTTCGGAACACAAGTTGCATCATTAATTTCAACTTGGATAAATCACCGTAACTTTCGAATTTATTAATAAAAGAAGAAAGCAATGGAGGTGGTGGTGATGGTGGTGGTGGTGGTGGTGATGGTGGTGGTGGTGGTGGTGATGGTGGTGGTGATGATGGTGGTTATGGTGTTAATTGTTACAGCTTTTCATTATTATTTTATTTATTTTATTTTATTTATTTTATTTTTTGTGATTTATTTTATTATTTTCTTGTCTTATTTTTTTGTTTGTTTGTTTATATTTTTTTTTCCTCTTAGTGTTTATCTTCCTCCACCTCCTCCTCTTCTTTATCGTCTTCTTCTTCCTCCTCCTCCACTCCTCCTCCTCATCCTCCTCCTCCTTCTCCTAATCATTCTTTTTCCTTTCCTCAAATTTCCACAAAAAAGAGAAAAAAACATTGAAAAGGAAAGTAACACACACACACACACACACGCTGATCAATTTATCAATACATTACAGTCTTGAAAGGAAAAAAAAGTTGGAAAAAAAATAAAATAATGGTTTTGAGAGGAGGAGGAGGAGGAGAAAGGAGATGAAGAGGAAGAGGAGGAGGAGAAGGAGGAGGAGGAGGAGGAGAAGGAGGAGGAGGGAGAGATGTGAGGTAGAGAATGAAAGAATGAATTGAAGGAAGGAAATGAGAGAGAGAGAGTGTGTTAAAGGGAGGGAAAAAAAAAAGTAACAGGGAGGAGAGGGAAGAGAGGAAACGAAGGGAGAAGGGAGGGAAAAAAGGAGAGGACAGGTTCGATTCTCCCTTGGGAAATATAAACTCACACTCTGGTTGAATAAAAGCTCAATTACTCTCTCTCTCTCTCTCTCTCTCTCTCTCTCTCTCTCTCTCTCTCTCTCATAGTCGTAATTTTGTCTATTTTTGTATCGAAGAAAACGTAACCGATTAAAGAAAACGGGATACCCTTGTTGTTGTTGTTTTTATTATTATTATTATTATTATTATTATTATTATTATTATTATTATTATTATTATTATTATTATTATTACTTATTTAATTTTTTGTATATGAATTAGTAATGAAAATCTATTCCCTTTATTTTTCTTTTCATTTTTCTTTCTTCTTCCTTTTCTTCTTCTTCTTCTTCTTCTTCTTCTTCTTCTTCTTCTTCTTCTCGCGTTTCCCATCACCATCACCTTCATTTCCTCCTCCTCTTCCTCCTCCTCCTCCTCTAATCATCTCATCCCATATCGCTTCTCTTCTTCCTCCTCCTCCTCCTCCTCCTCCTCCTCCTGCTCCTCTTCCTCCTCATCTTATCACCACCATCACCAACACAACAGCCATATCCTCTCCTCCTCCTCCTCCTCCTCCTCTTCCTCCTCCTCCTCCTCCTCCTCCTCCTCAAAGGTGTGTCATTATACAGGTGAGAAAACACAGGTGACGGTTTAGGAAATTGCACATTCTTCCTGATCCTCTCTCTCTCTCTCTCTCTCTCTCTCTCTCTCTCTCTCTCTCTCTCTCTCTCTCTCTCTCTCTCTCTCTCTCTCTCTCTCTCGGCATCACACACCTTTCTGGTTTTCCAAAGTTTGCCGTAAAAAATCGTTTTCTGTTGTTCTTTTCTCGTTTTCTTTTGTCCTCTTTGTCCTCCTCGTGTCAAAGAAAACGGGAAGCTGTGTTTGCCTGATTGATTTCTTTTTGTCTTCCTTTGTTTTGTTTCATTGTTTTTTTTCTTTTTTTGTTTTTTGTCTTTAGTTTCTTTCATCTTTTTGTATATATATATTTTTTCTGATTATTTCTTTATTCTTTTATTTGTTGTCTTTTCTTGTTTTTTCTTTCTTTTTCTTCCTTTTTTCAACCTTTTCGTTTTTCTTAGTCTTCTTTTTCTTCTTTCTTCTTTCTCCAATTTGTTTTATTTTCTGATTATTTTCTTTATCCTTTTATTTATTTTGTCTTCTCATTTTCTTCTTTTCTTTTTCTTCCTTTTTTCAACCTTTTCGTTTTCCTTAGTCTTCTTTTTCTTCTTTCTTCTTTCTCTAATTTGTTTGTTTTTTCTGATCATTTTCTTTATTCTTTTTATTTATTTTGTCTTCTCTTATTTTATTTTATTTTTCTTTCTTTTTTTACCTTTTCCTTTTTCTTAATCTTCCCTTTCTCCTTCCTTCCTTATCCCATTTCCTTATTCTATTCGCTTTTTTCTTTCCATCTTGTACCTTTCCTATTTTTTTCTTTTTCTCTTTTCTTTCCTTCTTTATTTTCCCTTTTCCAAACTTTCCCTCTTTTTCCTCTGTTCTTTTCTGTCCTCCTCCTCTTAACCCTTCTTTTCCCTCCCTCCCTTTTCTTCTTTTCCTACAACTTTTTTTTCTCTCCCTTTTTCCTCTCCTAATTCTTCTTTCCTTCTTTCCTTTCCTCCTTACCTCCCTTTATCTCCCTCCTTCTCCTCCTCCTCCTCTTCGTAAGAAATGCTAATTATTCCCTCAACTTCCATTTCAACCTCTAATGTAATGTCTTCATCAATCATTGCTTATCACCCTCTCTCTCTCTCTCTCTCTCTCTCTCTCTCTCTCTCTCTCTCTCTCTCTCTCTCTCTCTCTCTCTGTTTGATCGTTTATTTATTTTAGCATATTTTTTCTTTATTTTCTTTTTTTTCTTTTATCTACGTTAATTATTGTCTTTTTCTTGTCTTTTTCTTTTTTTTTTGTTTTGTTTGTCTTTCTTCTGTTTTTTTTCTCTATTTTTCAATCACGTACTTTTTTCTCTTTTTCGTTTTTTTCCTTTTTCCAGTTTTCTTTCTTTTTTTACTTTTCTTGTATTTTTTTCTTCTTCTTTTCGTTCCTCTTCTTAACTTTTTTCATTCTTTCCTGTCTTCGTTTTTTTATTTTCTCGTTTTTCTTCTTTCTTTTGTTCTATACTTTTTTCTTCCCTTTTTAAACTTTTCATTCTTTTCCTTCTTCTTTTCCTCATTTCATTTTCCTTTCTTTCCTACTTTCTCGTCTGGCCTTTCTACTTTCTTTCTCTCTTTTTTTCGTTCTGTTTAACTTTTTCATTCCTTCCTGTCTTCATTTTTATTTTCTAGTTTTCTTCTTTCTCTTGTATAAAAAAATTCTTCCCTTAAAGTTTTCATTCTTTTCCTCCTTCCTTCTACTTTTTCTCATTTCATTTTCCTTTCTTTCCTAATTTCTCCTCTGGCCTTTCTGCTTTCCTTTTCTCTTTTTTTTTCATTTATTTTCCTTCTCTCAAAACTTAACAAATTGAATTACATAGAAATCAATATCTGGTTCACTGACGCGTTGAAATGAATGTTACAATATATGATAATTCTGAAGGTTATTAAAACATATAAATGAATGTTATGGTAATTTAGAAGGGTATTAAAACGTGTTAATCTATGCTATGGTAATTTTGAAGGTTATTAACACTTGTGAATACGCTTGAATAATTTGTAAGTTGAGAAAGATGAATTGAATGAACATACGCGAAAGTGAATGCATGAATGATTGCTTGAATGAATAAACAAGAAAGTGTATTGGAAAAGGGAAAAAAAAATCAGAAAACAGGAAAATTGGTTCAAATGATAATGTGTATTGGAAAAAAGGAAAAGAATATCAAGAAATAGAAAAATAAAATAGAAATAGAAATGAAATGAAAAAAATGTTGAAAATTGAAAAAATCGAATGAGGAATTTTTTTTTTTTCCCTCGTTAATATTTCTTCCTTTTTCCTTATTTTTTTGGTCTTGGTGGAGGTGAAAATGAATGATGAATGAACGTACACCAAATTGAATGAATGAATGATAAAGTGAATAGGAAAAAAGAAAAAAAATATCAGGAAATAGAAGAAAAAGGGCTGTTGAAAAAAAAAAAAAGTAAGGAAAAATATTTGTCTCTTTATATTTCTTTCTTTTCCCTTTTCTCTTGGTCTTGGTGGAGGTGATGATGATGCTGATGGTGACGATGATGATGAAGATGGTGAAGTACACGCAACATCAGAACTTAAGTCACATTGAAGAAAACAAAAACTAAAATCAAGACTGGAAAAATTTAACTCGATGTGAAAAATTAAAAAAAAAACACGAATATTAAAACCGAAGTGAAGAAGGATATTTTTCCCTGATATTATTTTCCTTATTTTTTCTATTTTTGTGGTGGTGATGGTGGTGGTGATGATGGTGGTGGTGATGGTGGTGATATGGATGTTGGCGGCGTAGTGGTGGTGTTGTTGGAGGTGGTGATGAGGAAAAGGGGAAGGTGGTGGTGGTGGTAATGGTGGTGGTGGTGATGATGGTGGTGGTGGTGGTGGTGGTGATTAGTGCCATTATGACGTAAAGACACTGTGACGTCACCAATGAGTGCCAACAAAAGACGCTGATTGGCACTAAGTGAGGAGGAGGAGGAGGAAGAGAGGAGGAGGAAGAGAGGAGGAGGAGGGGGAGGCACTTTAGCTCGTTTGGTTTGTCTTTTTTTGCAGATTTTCTTTTTCTCTTTTTTCTGTGACATTTATTTTTCCCATTCAATTGATTTCCTTTATTTTCCTTCCACTATTTATTTTGAGTTCATATTTAATTATTATGTTATTTATTTCACTAACTAATATCTTCTTGTCATTTTTTTCTTATCAATATTTTCAATTACTTTTTCGTTCAATTTATTTTTTTTCACATTTATTGGCCGAAGAAAATTATAGTTCCTCTTATTTATCATTATTTTTTTCGTTGCAATGTTTATCTCACGGAAATTCAACGTTTTTTTAGCATAACGTTTTCTTCCTTCGTTTGCTTGCATAAAGAAAAAAAGCATCGTTTATCTTTTAGTGCATTCCCCGTTTAATTTTTCGTTGGTGTGTTTGCCTTGGACGCCGCCAGACAGCCCCACCAATTACTTATATCGTTTATCTTTTCGTTTTTTCCCGTCATTTCTTTGCCCGGATTCCCAAATTGCTTACTCGACAAATAATATAATTAGCAAGAATTTACTGATATGAAGAGAGAGATAATGAGTTGGAAATTACCCCCCGAGAAATACCCCACTCTCTCTCTCTCTCTCTCTCTCTCTCTCTCTCTCTCTCTCTCTCTCTCTCTCTCTCTCTCTCTCTCTCTCTCTCTCTCTCTCTCTCTCTCTCTCTCTCTCTCTCTCTCTCTCTCTCTCTGCAATCCCCCCTTTTTTTTTCCTTTCTCTTTCTCTCTTTCTCTCATTATCTTTTTCCCTTCCCTTCCCTTCCCTCTTTCCTTTATTTTTCCTTTCATTTCGCTTTCTGTAATTATTTCATTTATTCTCTGCGTGTTGTATGTCTCTCTATCTATCTGTCTATCTATCTATGTCTGCTTCTCTGTGTGTTTGTCTATTTCTTTGTCTGTCTATTCAAGTCTCTCTCTCTCTCTCTCTCTCTCTCTCTCTCTCTCTCTCTCTCTCTCTCTCTCTCTCTCTCTCTCTCTCTCTCTCTCTCTCTCTCTCTCTCTCTCTCTCTCTCTCTCTCTCTCTCTCTCTCTCTCTCTCTCTCTCTCTCTCTCTCTCTCTCTCTCTCTCTCTCTCTCTCTCTCTCTCTCTCTCTCTCTCTCTCTCTCTCTCTCTCTCTCTCTCTCTCTCTCTCATGCAAGGGGGCCATTCAACACGCATATATTTCGCGTTAGTTGTCAACCATTTCCGCGTAGCAAAAAACCCTAATCCCGTTTTCCATGAAAGAGAAAACGAGGCGTGACCCGTTTTCTTTTCGCGGTTTGAATGGGGGACATAAGAGTTTTTATTTCGTCCCTTTCTTCCTCTTTTATTTCTATTTTTTTTCTTGTGGTCGTAATCCTTTCAAAGTGTAAAGTGCTTAGAGAGTTGGTGTGTGTGTTAGTGGTGGTAGTGGTAGTAGTAGTAGTAGTAGTAGTAGTAATAGTAGTAGTAGTAGTAGTGATTGAGGTGGTCGTATTTGGGTAAAGAAAATGGCTTGTCTACTACTACTACTACTACTACTACTACTACTACTACTACTATTACTCCCACCACCACAAGCAGTACCCATACCACCACAACCGTCACCAATAATAATAATAATAATAATAATAATAATAATAATAATAATAATAATAATAATAATAACAATAATAATAGCAATAACAACAGGTACCCAGGTGTCGGGTATTCCACAAAAACAATAATTAATTCGACCATTACTCGCCTGACAATATATTAAAGGGAATTATCTGCCGTAATTAAACTTTGGAACTAATTGCCTTTTTCAGAACTTAGAGAGAGAGAGAGAGAGAGAGAAACAGAAAGAGAAACAGATTGACATACAGATAGATATATAGATAGACAGACATATAGATAGATATATAGATAGAAAGATAGATAGATAGATAGATAAATAGAAATTAGAGAAAGAGAATTGAAAGAAAAAAAAGGATGAGGGGAAGGAAAGGGAGGAAGATAATGAGAGAGAGAGAGAGAGAGAGAGAGCAGGTTTTTATTGTTCTTTTTCCATTCTCTAATAATTTTGCGTTTTTTTTCTTCTATGATTTATTTTTTTCATTTCGTTTTTGTTCATCTATTTTTTTTTTCCTCCTTTTTTCTTTTGTTTTCCTTTTGGCTTTTTCTTCCTACATTCGTTTTCTTGATCTCATTTTCATCTTTTCATTTCATTCTTTTCTTTATTTTTTTTCTATATTTTCTTCCATTTCATTCGCTTTTCTTCCTAGTCCTCTTTATTTCCTATTATCTGTCTTTCTTCTTTATTCCATTTTCTTCCTGTTTTCTTTAAATTTGTCTTCATATTTTTCTTCTTTTCTTCTTTTCCTAATTTTCCGTTATTTCTCCTTAACATAAATACACAGAGACAAGAAGAGAGAGAATAAGGACAAAACTCACTCTAATGTACAAGAGAGAGAGAGAAACTCACTCTAATGTACAAAGAGAGAGAGAGAGAGAGGGGTGTCAAGACATCTCCCGTTTTTTATGACTCAGATATATATTACATCTAAAAGCCTTCCTCGCCCCGTTTTCTTTCGCGGTAAAGAAAACGGGAAGATGAAATATGGAGGGAGGGACTTATAAAAAAAAGAAAACAATAAATAAATAAAATAAGAAATAAAATAAAGAAAGATGCCGAAATAAAATAGATTAGAAAATTGTATAAAGAGAATAATACGTTACAGTTTTCCGTTTTCTTTTTGTTCGTTTTTTCTTTTTTCATATTTTTTAACGAAGACTAAAATATTTCCAAAAATTTTTATGCATATTTCTGGAAACCAATTTTTGTTTTACTTGTTACAGAAAAAAATATATGACTAGTTTCGAGAGGAGATATAGAGTATTTTCCTTCGTGTTCTCTCTCTCTCTCTCTCTCTCTCTCTCTCTCTCTCTCTCGTTTTCTCTCTTTTTTTTAATCTTTTAATTTGTTTTAAATATTTTTCCGCCAGAGAGAGAGAGAGAGAGTTGTAATTATATTCCCTCGCTTTATTTTTTACATTCTCTCTCTCTCTCTCTCTCTCTCTCTCTCTCTCTCTCTCTCTCTCTCTCTCTCTCTCTCTCTCTCTTTTATTCCACTTCCTTTTTTCCTCCTCCTCTTCCTTCCTCCCTTTCCAATTTCCTCCCTTCCCTCCTC